>NW_021680450.1:470785-493383 GCF_001412515.2 Diachasma alloeum | reverse complement strand
AAAAAAAAAATAATAATAATAATAATAGGCGTAGGGAGTGATAGGCGTAGGGAGTGTGGCGAACCCATCGCCCGGCATGTCCGCAATAGCCATGGTGGTGTCGGTGCCACCCAGCGGCACCTATACCCGGTTCCATCATCGAGCCGCGGCAGAGCCCCCCACAATCGGTCCCTATCGGATGAGGACCGCGGATCAGTTGGGAGGGGTGAACGATCTGGATCCAATGGTAACAACCCGGCTGTCCAAAGGATTAGGTGGACGGATGAACTCAAGGAGGACCTCATGCAATGTTGGTAGGACAGTGTGCCGGCGCAAGTGGGTTACGTGGCAAGAATGCGAAGCTTGTGGTGCGCAATGCACCCTGAGTTTTCGCATTTTCACAATTCAGCATTTGAGAGATCAAGCCAGTCGCTTGCGCCGACAGGGATATGATTTGCTTGTCGTTCCACGGGGGCTGATGGATCCTCCTCCTCTTGTGGTATCTCAGAGGAGTGAGGATATACAGTCAGAGCAACCGACCCAACAGAGCCATGAGGAGCCTCAGGGGTCCTCGCGTGATATAGGGGCAAGACGAGAGTGAGTCACAGGGAAGTTCCGTCTCCGGCCTGAAGATCTGGCCATTGAGAATGCGGGTCTGGCCGCAGTCCTTCCTCCGGATATCAACTTGCTCGATCTGAACTGGGCTGTGTATGATGCGGCTCTTCGTTTGAAGCCTCAGAATCCAAGTAACGGGTCATTTGAGGTGCAAACGCGAAGGCGCATTGCACAGCTCCAAGGTAAAGTCGATGAGGCTAGGAAGCAGGCGTCGCGTATTCAGTGTGTGATTGACTTCATCATCGGTGGTAAGCCTTTTACGGCGCGCATTCGTCAAATATCCGCGAATTTGCGCTACCCTCATCACACGCTGAATAAAGCAGTCCTCCTCTTGATTAAGGAGAGGTTTGTTGAGAGGGTGCGCGTTCTGGGGGCCATGAAACGGTCTCTGGAACAGCAGTTGCGTCGGGTCGTAGACAATTCTGTCTTCCATTCTGATCCCAGTCGCTGGTTCGAGCCGCCTACGCCTGCGCCGAATAAGATGCCTTCAGTTGAGCGAGCTGAAGAGGTCTGGGGAGATCTGTATGGTCAGGTCCCTAATCTCATGGTGGAGACTCCAGCCCTTCGGGAATTTCGCGTGTTTTGTCAGAAACATCGTCGGCAGCGCGTGGAATTTTCGGGAGTCTCTCAGGACGAGGTTCGATCTGCTTTGCAAGGTATGAAGAACCACGCCGCTCCGGATCCTGACGGTATTAACGCCTTTTGGTGGAAGAGGTTTACCTCTGTGCATGTCCATCTGGCTCGGATATTCACGGCGTTCCTCGACGGCGGTGAGTCTGTTCCTGAGTGGTTGGTGGAGGGGAGGACTGTGCTGATCCCGAAGAAGGGAGACTTGACTGACCCGCCCAATTATCGGCCGATCACTTGTCTGAATACAGTATATAAGCTCTTCACCGATATCTTGAATGAGCGTATCCTCCATAATATACAGCCAGTGTGGCAGCAGATTCACGAACAACGAGGAGCAGAGAGGGGACTGTCAGTTTGCAAGGAGGGTTTACTGCTCGATCGCTACGTATTGCGCGATTCGTTGTAGTACCATCGCAATCTGTCGGTGGCCTAAGTCGACTATCGCAAGGCATTTGATAGCATGATCCATGGGCTCATTTTCATACTTCTCGAATGCCTTGCGGTAGAAGACAACATAGTGAGATGCATTAAAGATCTTGCGCCTCTGCNTCCATAATATACAGCCAGTGTGGCAGCAGATTCACGAACAACGAGGAGCAGAGAGGGGACTGTCAGTTTGCAAGGAGGGTTTACTGCTCGATCGCTACGTATTGCGCGATTCGTTGTAGTACCATCGCAATCTGTCGGTGGCCTAAGTCGACTATCGCAAGGCATTTGATAGCATGATCCATGGGCTCATTTTCATACTTCTCGAATGCCTTGCGGTAGAAGACAACATAGTGAGATGCATTAAAGATCTTGCGCCTCTGCAGGACGCGCTTCACTATAACATCTGGTGAGGGGAAGCTGACTTCAGGGTTGGTGCAATTCAGGAGAGGAGTTTTCTAGGGTGACACCCTGAGTCCTCTTCTGTTCTGCATCTCACTGATGCCGCTCTCTGTTGCGCTGCGTTGTGTTGGGGGATATCAAGCTGGAGGACCTGGCGATAGGAGGCACCAGGTTAGCCACGTATTTTACATGGATGACCTGAAGTTGTTCGCCTCAGGAGAACGACAGCTCAAGCTTCTGCTTGACGTTGTCGCAGTGTATTCACGTGCGGGTGGCATGAGATTTGGGTTGGACAAGTGCGCCGTTTTCCATCTAAAGAGGGCCAAAGGCAGTGACGAGATGGGTGATCTTCAGCTTGTGGATGGAAGCGTCATACATCATCTTGGCGCCGAAGAGTCATATCGATATCTTGGCTTCAATCAGCGTTCCGTAGTGGACGCTGAGGCAGTCAAGGAGACTCTTTGCGGAGAGTACAGGCGGCGGCAGAGCCCCCCACAATCGGTCTCTCTCGGATGGGGACTGCGGATCAGTTGGGAGGGGTAAACGACCTGGATCCAATGGTAACAACCCGGCTGAACAAAGGATTAGGTGGACGGAGGAACTCAAGGAGGACCTCATGCAATGTTGGCAGGATAGCGAGCCGGCGCAAGTAGGCTACATGGCTAGAATGCGGGATTTGTGGTGCCGTATGCACCCTGAATTCTCGCATTTCTCAAATCAACATCTGAGAGATCAAGTCAGCCGCTTGCGTCAGCAAGGATATGAGTGTTCGCTCGTTCCGCGGGGGTTGATGGACCTTCCTCCTCTTCAGGAAAAAGATGGTACACAGCCGGAGCAGCCGACCCAACAGTGAGATGAGGAGCCTGAGAGGGCTCCGAGAGGGATAGGGACAAGGCGGGAAAGAGTCACGGAGAAGTTTCGTCTCCAGCCACAACAGCTGGCTGTGGAGAATGAGGCTCTGACAGCGGGGCTCTCACCGGACATCAATTTGCTCGACATGAACTGGGCTGTGTATGATGCGGCTCTCCGTCTGAAGCCTCGAACCCATAGAGTTGGGTCATTTGAGGGGAAAATGCGGAGACGCATCGCACAGATCCAGGATAAGGTCAACGAGGCAAGGAAGCAAGCGTCGCGCATTCAGTGTGTGATGGACTTTGTCAACAGTGGTAGGGCTTTCACGGCCCACATTCGCAGAATATCTGCGAATTTGCGATACCACCATCACACACTGAATAAACAAGTCTTCCTCATGATTAAGAAGAGATTTGTTGAGAAGGTGCGCGTTCTGGGGATTACGACGCGGTCTCTAGACAAGCGCTTGCGATGGGTGGTCGACAATTCTGTCTTTCACTCTGACCCCAATCGCTGGTTCGATCCACTGAGATTGGGGGGGTCTCTACGGTCAGGCCCCCAATCTCATGGTGGAGACTCCAGCCCTCAGGGAGTTTCGCGCGTTTTGTCGTGTAAATCGTCGGCAGCCCGCGGAATTCTCGCGAATCACTCAGGAAGAGGTTCGATCTACTTTACGAGGTATGAAGAACCACGCCGCTCCGAGTCATGATAGCATTAACGCCTTTTGGTGGAAGAGGTTTACCTCTGTTCATGACCATCTGGCCCGGATATTCACGGCATTTCTCGATGGTAGTGAGCTTATTCCTGAGTGATTGGTAGAGGGGAGGACTGTGTTGCTCCCTAAGAAGGGAGACTTGTCCAATCCGGCGAAATATCGGCCGATCACGTGTTTGAATACACTTTATAAGCTCTTCACCGGTATCCTGAATGAGCGTATCCTCCATGATATACAACCAGTGTGGCAGCAGATACATGAACGGCGAGGAGTGAAGCAGGGTCAGGTTGCAAGGAAGGTCTGCTTGTCGACCGCTGCGTATTGCGCGATTCGAGACAGTACCATCGCAATTTGTCAGTTGCCTGGGTCAACTATCGCAAGGCATTCGATAGCACGAGTCATGAACTCATTTTCCTACTATTGGATTGCCTTGCGGTAGAGGACCACCTAGTGAGGTGTATCAAAAATCTTGCACCACTTTGGAGAACGCGCTTCACCATAATATCTGGTGAGGGTAAGCTGACTTCGAGGTTGGTGCAGTATAGGAGATGAGTCTTTCAGGGTGATACTCTGTGTCCTCTATTATTTTGCATCTCACTAATGCCGCTATCTGTTGCGCTGCGTTGTGTTGGAGGGTACCAAGTCGGAAAACCCGGTGATAGGAGGCATCAGGTCAGTCATGTGTTTTACATGGATGACCTGAATTTATTTGCCTCAGGAGAGCCGCAACTCAAGCTTCAGCTTGATACTGTCGCTAAGTATTCACGTGCGGTCGGCATGAGTTTCGGATTGGACAAGTGCGCCGTCTTCCATATGAAGAGGGGCAAGGTTAGTGGCGAGGTGGATGATCTTCAGCTTGTGGATGGAAGCATCATATATCATCTTGGCGCCGAAGAGTCGTATCGATATCTTGGCTTCAATCAGCGTTCCGTAATGGAAACTGGAAGTCAAAGAGGCTCTTCGCGAAGAATATCGGCGGCGGCTCAGGAAAGTTTGGAAGTCCGAACTTTCCGGCAGGAATAAAGTCGCAACAACGAACATGTTCGCTATCCCGGTGCTTCTCGACTCCTTTGGAGTCCTCAAATGGAGCAGAGGTGAACTGAAGCAGCTGGGCAGAGATACCCGCAAGCTCATGAATATCCACAAAAGCCTCCATCCACGCTCTTCGAGTCCGCGGTTGTATTTTCCGCGGGAGAGTGGGGGAAGAGGACTTCTCAGTTTAGAGGCTCTACATTATCATCTAGTCCTCGGTTTAGCTTGTGAAGTTATGAATGGTTCGGATCCGCACTTCGAGTTCGTGCATGATCATGAGTTGCTTGGGGTTCAAGCCTTCCTATATATAAGGCAGCAGATACCGCAGCGGCGTCCCTAGGTTTGGAATTTCTTCGTTGCCGAGATCGTTAGTTGGCTGGTAATTCATTAGCCATCATGGCCAAATCTGGCGTAGAGCGACCATCAAGGCGGCAGAGCAGTCCACCTTGTTCCGCGAGCACGTTGATGGGCCCATGCATGGCGTATTCTTCCGCCATGTGGAAGAGCAGGATCTCTCACTCCAGCTGACATTCTCTTTCTTGACGTCAGCTGGCTTGATGTCCGAAACTGAGGGTCTCCTTTGCGCCTGCCAGGATGGTGTGGTAGAGACCCTAGTCTATCGAAGTCGTGTTATCGGGTTGCAAGTTTCAAACATTCCATGTCGATCTTGCAAGCAGTCCCCGGAAACTTAGATGCATCTTTTATCGGCTTGCCCGACATATGTCATCACAAGTTATATCCGTCGTCATAATGCGGCTTTGAGAGTGCTGTATTTCCATCTGCGGCACTCTTATGGGGTAGACAGAACACCACTGCTGCCGTATGTTCCAGGAGATATTGAGTCCGTTGTTGTGAACGAGATGTGTAAGATTTACTGGAACTTCTCTTTCGCGACTGTCAGGGCAATCGTTGTGACGAAACCTGACATGGTCCTCTTCGATTTTGATGACAATATCATCTATGTCATTGAGTTCTCAGCTCCGCCTGAGAGCAACATCACACTGAAAGAAGAGGAAAAACGGCTCAAATACCAATCCCTCTGTTTGAGCTACGTCAAATAAACAGAGGATTTAAAATGAAGTTGGTTGTCCTTATCATTGTCTCTCTTGGAGGAATGAAGGAGTCATTCATATCTGCGCTCAAACCCATCCCGGCCTGTAGGCGTCAAGCCTTCAGTTTGGCTGGCCAGATGCAGAAGGCAGTCATCCTCGGGTCCCTCCGTCTATTTAGGCAGCATTATTCTAGACTGCAGTAGAGCTCACCCTCTGATTAGAGGGAGCGCTATTGTAGAGCGATTAGGAAAAGTTTGTATCGCTTAGCTTGCTGGCCGGTCTTCGAGGTGTAGCTGGAACTCTCGAGGATCGCTCAGCGGTCTCATTTACGAGTAAGAAAAAATAATAATAATAAAATGGCATAGGGAAGTTGGCGAGCCCATCGCCCAGAAGGGTGGTGTCATCTTCGACGCTCATGCGGAGGCCCACTATCAATGGTGAAAGTTTACTGGTTGACCGCTGCGTATTGCGCGATTCGATACAGTACCATCGAAATCTGTCGGTGGCCTTGGTCGACTATGGCAAGGCATTTGATAGTACGAGACGTGAGTTTATTTTCATGCTATTGGAGTCCTTTTCGGTAGAAAATAACATAGTGAGATACATTAAAGTTCTTGCGCCACTCTGAAGAACACGCTTCACCATAACATCTGGTGAGGGGAAGCTGACTTCAGGGTTGGTGCAGTTCTGGAGAGGAGTCTTTCAGGGTGATACCTTGTCCTCTTCTGTTCTGCATCTCACTGATGCCGCTCTCTGTTGCGCTGCGTTGTGCGGGAGGATATCAAGCCGGATGGCCTGGCGATAAGAGGAATTAGGTCAGTCATGTATTTTACATGGATGACCTGAAACTATTTTCCTCAGGAGAGCTTCTGCTTGATGTTGTCGCGGTGTATACACGTGCGGTCGGTAGGAGATTCGGGTTGGACAAGTGCGCCGTCTTCTGTATGAAGAGGGGCAAAGTCAATGACAAAGTAGGTGATCGTAATGCGTTCGCATTGGCTGGCCGAATGCAGAAGGCGGTCATCCTTTGATCCCTCCGTCTACTTATCCGGTGTAAAAATTAATAAGGTTCTCCTATATTTCGCGGTTTATAATTGCGTTCAAAAACTTTATATTTCAATATTTTGTATGTTGCTAGTATTCAGTTACCGAAGCAGTAAACACTTCTTACATAACCTTAAAAAATAGTAGTAAACACGATGTCTTTCGATAAGCAACATTTGAGGCACTGTATTTTTTTTGCATTTCAATTGAAGAAAAATGCTGCCGAGGCTACTCAAATGATTTGTAGTGCTTTTGGAAAAAACGCTGTAACACATAAAATGTGTAAAAAGTGGTANTATGAAGAGGGGCAAAGTCAATGACAAAGTAGGTGATCGTAATGCGTTCGCATTGGCTGGCCGAATGCAGAAGGCGGTCATCCTTTGATCCCTCCGTCTACTTATCCGGTGTAAAAATTAATAAGGTTCTCCTATATTTCGCGGTTTATAATTGCGTTCAAAAACTTTATATTTCAATATTTTGTATGTTGCTAGTATTCAGTTACCGAAGCAGTAAACACTTCTTACATAACCTTAAAAAATAGTAGTAAACACGATGTCTTTCGATAAGCAACATTTGAGGCACTGTATTTTTTTTGCATTTCAATTGAAGAAAAATGCTGCCGAGGCTACTCAAATGATTTGTAGTGCTTTTGGAAAAAACGCTGTAACACATAAAATGTGTAAAAAGTGGTACCAGAGGTTTGGAGACGGAGATTTCGATCTTTCGGATCGAGAACGGCCGGGTTAACCGCAAAAATTCAGCGATGAAGAACTCGAACAACTCTTGGTTGAAAGTTCTGCTCAAAGCCAAACTCAGCTTGTACTAGAACTCGGAGTGATTCAACAATGCATTTCTCATCGCCGACATCAACTTGGCTAAATTTAAAAGGAGGGTAGATGGGTTCCTCATCATCTGAGCCCCGAAAATAAGGAGCGACGACTGGAGACTGCGCTATCCTCTGTTCACTCGATTTAAAAGAAAAGATTTCTTTTACAAAATCATTACGGGCGATGAAGAGTGGATGTTATACGACAACCCTGAATGCAAAAAATCGTGGGTGAATCCCGGCGATCCATCGACGTCGACTCCGAAACCCAATGTCTCTGCGAGAAAAGTGATGCTGAGTATCTGATGGGATATGAAGGGTGTGATATATTCTGAGCTACTTAAACCTGGCCAAATTGTCACTGCGAACGTTTATCAACAACAGCTTATTCATTTGAGTGATGCATTGGAGCAAAGGAGGCCATATACTGGCAGCGGAAGTAGACAAGTGATTCTCCAACATGATAACGATCGAACGCATGTCGCCAAAGCGAATAAGGAATTTATCTGTGGATTAGGATGGGAGGTTCTCTCTCACGCTGCTTATTCGCCTGATCTCGCCCCATCCGACTACCACCTATTTCGGTCTCTTCAACACCAGCTAGCTGACGGGTTACTTCAAAACAATCGACGAGGTCGGAAAAATCATCGATGAATTTAATGAGTCAAAACTGCCAAGTTTCTTTCGCAAAGGAATTCGTCAGTTGCCAGTGAGGTGGAGTAAAGTGATCGAAAATAATGGGGAATATTTCGACCGTTAAATGTCTTTTTGTTTTTTTATAATAAACTCTGATTTTCATGAATAAAAAGCACCTTGTTAATTTGTACACCTAATAGATAGCACGATTCTGGACTACAATAGAGCTCACCCTCGGGTTAGAGGGAGCAATATTATACAGCGATTAGGAATAGTTTGTGTCGCTTAGCTTGCTGAGCGGTCTTCGAGGTGAAGTCGAAACCCTCGAGGATCGTTCAGCGATCTCATTAACGAGCAATATAATAAAGAAAATTTGTGAATGCTCTAAAGCAGGCATGGGCAAAGTCCAGGTAGCTCGGAGTAACCTGAGAAACTTACATTAGGAAGCCCATAAACTTCAGTGACCTTCCAATTGTAGGGGTCCTAGTCGATCATAGTGGGGGTCGCAGTGGCAATATAGTGGAGAGCGTTCTATGAAGAGCACCATAAGTGGTGAATGTAGAAAATGAGCTTCCGCCAAAAACTCCATAATAATTATTTTGTTTTTTTTTATGCAATTATTTGCTTATGAAATGGTTTTCCATACCCTCATTATACAAGAATATTTAATGAAAACATGTCGCATCTTCTCAAGAAAGTTTAATTGAATTTGTATTGAAGTCATTGAAGAATTCACTTTTCATCGTTATTAGAAAAAATCAATCGAGTCGTGCGTTTCCTGATTGATATTTGTTGATAGAAAAAAGTGAATGCATTTTCATGTGTCTGATTTTGCTGACGCTTCTGATATAGTTTTATCATCATCAAAAAGCAGAAAATTTTCGTTCAAAATTTTTTAAAATTTTGTTAAGCTCATTCAAATTTTTCGTTTCCTGTAATTACCAATTGCAAGTCTGATATGAAAAATGAAAAAAATTGGAATATTGAAAACAAATTCAAAAACTAGACTTAGGTAAAATTATTTTTGGATAGAATTGTGTAAAACCGACTGTTAAAAATCTTGTGTGATTTTGATGATAGGGAGTTCGGGAGGGAAAGTGAAGTGGGATGAATTGCCGGAGAATAAATCAAGATGAGTTTTGTTGATTGTGACTGTATTTAAAACATAGTATACTGAAAAATACACTCGGTGGATTTCTAATAAATAGTTGATCCTCCAGTAGGTCTGCGTTGATGGGCAATGAAACTATTCACTAATGTCTGTGAATTGCCCGTTGAATTTCCTGATGGTCTTTCCTCACTGTGACAACTCTTGTCGAGTTGTCTTGTCCTGGATGAATTTCGATGACTCGGGCGGGCCATTTAGCTGGCGGTTCCCGTTCGTCCGTGATGAGGACCAACGAACCAATGTTAATTTCGTTGGTCGGCTATCTCCACCGGTAGATTTGCTGATATCGATGAATGCCCTCTCGTGCCCAATGCTCCCAGAAGTTTTGGATCCTCTCTAGGTGATAAGTTGGCACCTGTTGAATTTGTCCGTGGTGATTTGCTGGAGTGATGGTTCAGGAACCGCCGTGAGCGGTTCCCCGATGATGAAGTGCCCTGGTGTCAGGGCTGATGTGTCTTGCGGATCGTTGGTGAGTGGGCAGAGTGGCCAAGAGTTGAGTATAGCCTCGACCTGAGTCAGAAGAGTCGTAAATTCTTTGTACGTCAAGGTCGAGGTCCCGATGGTCCTCCTGAGTTGATGCTTTGTTGATTTCACAGCGATCTTCCACTTGTCTCCCATATGTGGCAAGTAAAGGGGTTTAATATCCACTGTGTCCTGTCTGATGCTAGCCGATCCCTGATGACGGCTGATTCTCTGGATGCCTGGTCGAAGAGATTCCTGAGTTCTCTCTCTGGCCCGATGAAGTTGAGTTCCCTATCACTGGTCAGGGTCCCACAGATACCCCGTCTTGATGTTAAATGCTTATACACAGTGATGAAGCCCTCCGCTGTCAGATACTTTACCATTTCCAGATGAGTTGCTGATGTGGCGAAGCAAACAAACAGACAGATGTACGCCTTGTACATTGTTTTGTTTGCCCCTGATCCTCTCCATCTCAGGACGTTGATTGGGCCAGCAAAGTTCACTCCTGAGTGGAGGAAAATCTCTTGATGGTGTCACTTGTCACCATCTGAGTGGAGGGAAATCTCTTGATGGTGTCACTTGTCGCGCTGGCAGCTATCCCATCAGCTGCTGAGCCCTCAATGCTCGATGACGTGTACAAATAACGCACTTTATGATGTGCGAGCATACTGGAGCTCACCCACAGATGATCCAGTACCTCTGTCGGATGTGTGCCAATGTTACTTGAGTTCCCCCATAGAAACACCGTTGATGAGCGTTTGCGATAACGAGCGTTGACAGCGATGAGTAACGTGGGAGAATAATTGCATTTTTCTCCTCCGGATCCAACGTTGATTTTCGTAGACGTCCGCCGAGGCGCATGACGCCGTCCTCCAGATATGGCGTCAGCGTCGCCATTCGATGATTTGCTCCCAGTCAGTTGCCTATCCGTAGAGTATTGATTTCCGCCGCGAAGTAGAGCTGTTGAGTATACCTCACCCAGTACAGTCTTGCCTCTTCGAGCTCTTTGGGTCCTAATTGGGGAGATTTCGGTGGAAGCTGCCGTTGGAAGCATCTTGTGGCTCGATGGATCCGGGCTGTGATCCGCCATAACTCCGTCAACGATGAATATCTGATGAGCAGTGCATGCGCATCGGCGCTTTGCACTGGATGCGAGCTGTTGATCGGCAGTCTCGCTTCTCGCGCCGCTTCTGATGATACTTCCGTTAATGATGATAGGTCCATTGATGAGACTAGCCATTGATTCTGTGGTAGGACAAGCCATGAGGGTCCTGTCCATGACAGATGATGCTCCGCCAGTTGCTTCGGAAATAAACCCCTTGATGCGCAGTCCTCCGGATTCTCCTTGCCGTTGATATGTCTCCAAGTGGCAGACAGGAGAGTATCTCTTATTTTAAGAACCCTGTTCTGCACGCAGTTCTTTCAACGGGATGGATCTCCGTTAATCCAGGTGATGGCCACTGATGAGTCGCTCCAGAGATGGACTTGTATGTTTTCCAACTCCAGCATTCGTTGTACATAGGCCACAAGATCCGTTGCCAGGAGAGCTGCTGTTAGCTCCAGCCATGGTATGGTCATCTTCTTGAGTGGTGCCACCTTGGTCTTGGCACAGACCGGGGTAACAGTCGTTCCCGATGTCGCTGATGATGCTCGAAGATAGACCGGCGCGCCCATCGCCAGATTAGGTGCGTCCGCGAAACCTTGTAGTTGAACTTCCGTCGTGTTGGGCGATAAATTGAGCCATCTTGGTATTGATAGGCTGCTCAGCTGCTAAAGTTCCTTCCTGAAGAGTTGCCAGCGTTTTATTAAAGCCATTGGAAGTTGATCGTCTCAGTTGAATTTGAGCAGCCACAGCTCTCGGGTGAGTATCTTTGCCCTGACGATCACAGGCAGGATGAGTCCCAACGGGTCGGAAATTTGCGCAATCTCGGACAGGATCACGCGCTTGGTGATGGTTTCCCAGTTGAAGCTCCTCGCCTTGTACTGAAAGGTGTCTGCCTGAGGTTGCCAGCAGAGCCCTAGCTCTAGCACTTTCACCATTGATTCCTCAAATTCGATGGTTGGAGCTGATACCGATGAGAGCCCGAGTCGTTTCAAAATGTGAGGCATATTGCTGCGCCATTTCTGCAGGGGCATGCCGCCAGCCATGCAGAGGTTGATTAGCTGCTTGACATATCGTCCCTTGATAAATGTTGATAAGGCCAGTGGAAATCGATGACCTTCGTCGATGGCCAACTGTTTCAGCACCCGTAGCGATAGCCGGGGTGTATAGCTGGTACCATAGGTGACAGTCGTCAGTTGATACTCGATGGGTTGGCCGTTGTCGTCCTTCCAGAGAATTCGTTGATAGTCCCAGTCATCTTGTTGTACCCGGATCTGGCGAAACGTCTTCACGATGTCCATGCCGAAAACAAACCGATGCCGACGTAGCCAGATGAGAACGTCGGAGCTGTTGATTTGCAGTTTGGATCCCGGATGGAGGATGTCATTCAATGACACCTCCGTTGAGCTTCGATGCGAAGCGTCGAACACCACTCTCAATTTTGTGGTCATGCTGCCTGGTTTAAGCACTGCATGATGAGGCAAATAATATGCCCGTTCCGGCTGCGACTTCGATGATGCTCGTTGCATGTGGTCCAAGGACTCATACTCCTCGAACGATTTCTTGTAGCGTGTATGAGTGTCCGGATCCGATGACAGGCGCCGATGATCATCAGGCCGGAGATGATTTAAACGGGAGACGCACAATGTAGCGTCCCGTCGAATCTCGTCGATGAGTCTCGGTAAAGTGTTGTTCACACTCCGCTTCAGCCTTCCTCAAGACTGATGATGATGATGTATCCGGTAGATCCTCCTGAGTCCAAAATTTCTTCAGGAGTTCGAAGAGTTGTTGGTTTTCCGTCTCTTTCANTGTGGTGGTAATACTCCTGGTGGACCTCGCCCACTCTACTGTATCACGCTGATGTTAGCTAGGCAACCCATTGTCCAGCCAAAAACTCCTCTGAGTGGACGAGTTTGCCTCAGAGGCCGGTTTTCGTCGAACCTCCCGTGAAGGTTCGGCTGGCGCCCGACTATTGAGCGATAGAGACGGCCAAAAATTAGTTTGGATTTTTCCTGGGTGAACAACCCGGGAAAATATCCTTACATATTTTATTGACAATTTTTAGTAAAAATTTCAAACTTTTAAAAAGTTAGGTTTCTGACTAATTAACGATTGAAAAGAAACATTTTCTCGTATAAACCTCGTCAAACTGAATCTAATGCAATGCATGCCATGTCATTTTAGAGGGTTTTTCATGTTCTTTGAGTGCGCCAAAGAGCGATTTGATAGCGTGAAACGCCGCTGAAATATTAGGCCAAATTTAGAACAAATAAAAATTATTACTAAAAACTCGAAATTTCAAAACAACCGTAACTCCCTCAATTATCAATATTTTTCAAGTTTGTTTTCAAAAATTTTGTTTAATAGTCATCTTTTGTCGGCAAGATTACCAGTTGAGTTTCATTCTTATGAGGTCGTTGAACTTCCAAAACGTTGATGGTGTCCACCGGATTCACCTGGTACGGTTCTGGTTGATGCTTGATCTGGTACTCCTCTGATTGACGATGATCTCCAACGTACATGGGCTTTAAATGTGGTTGATGTCCCACCCGGTACTTCTCTGATTATCCAGGATCTCCAATCTGATTGTACGAGGTCGTTGACCTCTTCCTCTCGATGAGTGCGTGTGCAGATGATTTAATTTGTGATGCTGCGTCTTGGCGCGATCATGAACCGGATGACTTATAGACAAGTTCCTGGTTAATGAATGTCTGTTCCTTGATGACGGTCCGATTGTCGCTTGCCGGGTTGGTATTCTCTGGGGTCTGAGAGAGTCGTGAATTCTCCCACTCGACGTTGAACCCGATGAAGATGATGCTCAGGAGAGAAAGACAGAAGATGAGGACGTATCAATTGCCAAGATTTGATTGTAAAATAATACAATGATACCTTGACCTCTGCTCTGGTATTACTGGAATCCCCTCTCTGGCTTGGGCGCTACCGAGATGCTGGCCATGTTTGCCATTTCTTCCTCGAAGGTCTTGATGAATGTCTCAGGCTTCTCTGTCTCGATTCCGTCTGCCCAGGACGATGTTGGTCCCGCTTTGCTTCTTGCCATGATGAATTTCCTTCCTTACGGACCGTAGATGTATCTGCCGATGATTTACCAACTGCAGTGTCGAGCCCGCCAATGAGTTACCGACTACCTCGTTGAGGTGAAGGCGTAGCGCTCTACGGCTGCGGATGGGTGGGGATGGACAAATCCGATGAATGCCGATGTGCGATGACCATTGACGAAGTACCAACCGATGGGACTTCGACTTTGACGTCATGACGTTCCTCGTGTTGAGTGTCCTTTATTGCTGATGTAAACAAAGACAATGGAATTTAGTGCCTCTATAAATCCATTGAATGTCCGACCTCTATGTGGTTTCCCCTGATACAGATTTGTGGACCCTGAAAAGCCTCGCTACTCACAGCGTCGGTTTTTCACACACATTGATTTTTCTTGCACTGTCTTTGTCCACGATAATTGTCCACTGCACTATCACTCCACTATCCGGTTCGAAGGACCAATGTTAAAAATCTTGTGTGATTTTGATGATAGGGAGGTCGGGAGGGAAAGTGAAGTGGGATGAATTGCCGGAGAAAAAGTCAAGATGAGTTTCGTTGATTGTCACTGTATTTAAAACTTAGTGTACTGAAAAATACACTCGACGAATTTCTAATGAATAGTTGATTTATCGGAGTGGACTGTACAAACACGGAATATTTAGATAATTGACCGGATAATTTACGATGATGTTCGATAACTTTACCGATGAATTTCCCGATAATTGCGCCCATGTGCGTCCGGATAATTTTCAGTGATTCGGTCCTGATGAGAGTCGATGGTGTACTGACCACCGTGGTACACGCTCAAGACTACGTGCGTGCTCGTCGATGGTCGGGAATTTCCGTAAGGGACGTGAAAACGAGTTAGCCCAAAATACCGGCCAGATTTTGAACACCGACTTTGATTCTTCAACATATTCCGTAAAATCTGTACTGGTGCTGTGAGCAAGAAAATGAAAAATCTGCAACCCTGCAAATTTCCAACTTTTTTGGCAATTTTAAGCCATTGTCAGTGGAATAAGTCAACTGAAAATATGCTCAATTGAAGAAACGGAAAATTTTCATCGGAATTACATATTGAAAATTGGAAGAGAAACGATTTATTTTTCAATGAAAGAAAAAAAATTGGGAATTTCATATCCAATGGAAATTTAATTGAATTTCTCAAAGAGAGCATTATAATTTTTCTTAAAAATACAAATTGCTTTAGATAAACTTCTCATTCTTGGACACTCTGAGAGGTAAGAGAAGCAACAATTACTGTTCAACTCAACCGTTAAACTTTAATTGTCAAAACGAGAGAAAGAATTAGCCGCAGAGAAGGATATCATTGCGTACGTAGAATTATGAGTTGTCTCTTTAGGCAAGGAATATATTTCGCAGATTGAAGATTTTCCAGAAGAATCATTTCCAGCATTTTTCCGAGCGAAAATTTAAGATGAGTTTGAGAATTTTTGGTGAAATTATTTTTAGCATCATGTTTTAAAGCAATCAGAGGGGCTAGCGTTTTTAAATACAATCTCTTGACTTCTAAAGTTTTTCTTTCAAAAAATCATATTTGAAATTTCCATCTTATTGAAGTTTTTTTCTCACAAAGTGAGGAATGAATCTTTTTCAACTCTTAAAAGTTATGAAAAGTTATCAAAAGCAGAACAAGAAATTCGATCCTGGAGATTTCCGTCTTGATTTTCTTCTAGTAGAGTATTGATTTCCGCCGCGAAGTAGAGCTGTTGAGTATACCTCACCCAGTACAGTCTTGCCTCTTCGAGCTCTTTGGGTCCTAATTGGGGAGATTTCGGTGGAAGCTGCCGTTGGAAGCATCTTGTGGCTCGATGGATCCGGGCTGTGATCCGCCATAACTCCGTCAACGATGAATATCTGATGAGCAGTGCATGCGCATCGGCGCTTTGCACTGGATGCGAGCTGTTGATCGGCAGTCTCGCTTCTCGCGCCGCTTCTGATGATACTTCCGTTAATGATGATAGGTCCATTGATGAGACTAGCCATTGATTCTGTGGTAGGACAAGCCATGAGGGTCCTGTCCATGACAGATGATGCTCCGCCAGTTGCTTCGGAAATAAACCCCTTGATGCGCAGTCCTCCGGATTCTCCTTGCCGTTGATATGTCTCCAAGTGGCAGACAGGAGAGTATCTCTTATTTTAAGAACCCTGTTCTGCACGCAGTTCTTTCAACGGGATGGATCTCCGTTAATCCAGGTGATGGCCACTGATGAGTCGCTCCAGAGATGGACTTGTATGTTTTCCAACTCCAGCATTCGTTGTACATAGGCCACAAGATCCGTTGCCAGGAGAGCTGCTGTTAGCTCCAGCCATGGTATGGTCATCTTCTTGAGTGGTGCCACCTTGGTCTTGGCACAGACCGGGGTAACAGTCGTTCCCGATGTCGCTGATGATGCTCGAAGATAGACCGGCGCGCCCATCGCCAGATTAGGTGCGTCCGCGAAACCTTGTAGTTGAACTTCCGTCGTGTTGGGCGATAAATTGAGCCATCTTGGTATTGATAGGCTGCTCAGCTGCTAAAGTTCCTTCCTGAAGAGTTGCCAGCGTTTTATTAAAGCCATTGGAAGTTGATCGTCTCAGTTGAATTTGAGCAGCCACAGCTCTCGGGTGAGTATCTTTGCCCTGACGATCACAGGCAGGATGAGTCCCAACGGGTCGGAAATTTGCGCAATCTCGGACAGGATCACGCGCTTGGTGATGGTTTCCCAGTTGAAGCTCCTCGCCTTGTACTGAAAGGTGTCTGCCTGAGGTTGCCAGCAGAGCCCTAGCTCTAGCACTTTCACCATTGATTCCTCAAATTCGATGGTTGGAGCTGATACCGATGAGAGCCCGAGTCGTTTCAAAATGTGAGGCATATTGCTGCGCCATTTCTGCAGGGGCATGCCGCCAGCCATGCAGAGGTTGATTAGCTGCTTGACATATCGTCCCTTGATAAATGTTGATAAGGCCAGTGGAAATCGATGACCTTCGTCGATGGCCAACTGTTTCAGCACCCGTAGCGATAGCCGGGGTGTATAGCTGGTACCATAGGTGACAGTCGTCAGTTGATACTCGATGGGTTGGCCGTTGTCGTCCTTCCAGAGAATTCGTTGATAGTCCCAGTCATCTTGTTGTACCCGGATCTGGCGAAACGTCTTCACGATGTCCATGCCGAAAACAAACCGATGCCGACGTAGCCAGATGAGAACGTCGGAGCTGTTGATTTGCAGTTTGGATCCCGGATGGAGGATGTCATTCAATGACACCTCCGTTGAGCTTCGATGCGAAGCGTCGAACACCACTCTCAATTTTGTGGTCATGCTGCCTGGTTTAAGCACTGCATGATGAGGCAAATAATATGCCCGTTCCGGCTGCGACTTCGATGATGCTCGTTGCATGTGGTCCAAGGACTCATACTCCTCGAACGATTTCTTGTAGCGTGTATGAGTGTCCGGATCCGATGACAGGCGCCGATGATCATCAGGCCGGAGATGATTTAAACGGGAGACGCACAATGTAGCGTCCCGTCGAATCTCGTCGATGAGTCTCGGTAAAGTGTTGTTCACACTCCGCTTCAGCCTTCCTCAAGACTGATGATGATGATGTATCCGGTAGATCCTCCTGAGTCCAAAATTTCTTCAGGAGTTCGAAGAGTTGTTGGTTTTCCGTCTCTTTCATTACTTTCAATGATGAATTCGGAGCACAGCCAGTGCCGCAGACTGGCCCCGAAATAGTCCAGCCGAAGATGGTTTGCTGGGCTATCAGATTCGCCTCCTTGAACCTGATGATTCTCTCTCCGATGATTCTCCCGTAGACGTCAGCTCCGATGGCGATGTCGGTGGCCCCAGGTTTTAAGGAGTGAGGATCTGCCATTTGAAGTTCTCGTAGTTGATGAGGAATCGTTGATTCGCAAGTGAATGGCGGTATGTTCGCCGTCAGTTTGCTCAGAATGTGGCCGTTAATGTTGATTTGAGCAGCGGGTTCATGCCTCGGTTGTAAGGCTACACCACGCGTGCTCCCCAATGAGGTTTCTCCAATGCCGACGATGAAAATTGATGATGACCTCCGCTCGAGACGAAGTTGATTGACCAAGCGCTCAGAGACTAGTATTATCTCTGAGCCCTAGTCGATGAGGATCCGTGTTGGCCTTGAATTTCCGTGACGATTGAGGGCAAAGACCCTCGCTCGTACATGGGCTTTAAATGTGGTTGATGTCCCACCCGGTACTTCTCTGATTATCCAGGATCTCCAATCTGATTGTACGAGGTCGTTGACCTCTTCCTCTCGATGAGTGCGTGTGCAGATGATTTAATTTGTGATGCTGCGTCTTGGCGCGATCATGAACCGGATGACTTATAGACAAGTTCCTGGTTAATGAATGTCTGTTCCTTGATGACGGTCCGATTGTCGCTTGCCGGGTTGGTATTCTCTGGGGTCTGAGAGAGTCGTGAATTCTCCCACTCGACGTTGAACCCGATGAAGATGATGCTCAGGAGAGAAAGACAGAAGATGAGGACGTATCAATTGCCAAGATTTGATTGTAAAATAATACAATGATACCTTGACCTCTGCTCTGGTATTACTGGAATCCCCTCTCTGGCTTGGGCGCTACCGAGATGCTGGCCATGTTTGCCATTTCTTCCTCGAAGGTCTTGATGAATGTCTCAGGCTTCTCTGTCTCGATTCCGTCTGCCCAGGACGATGTTGGTCCCGCTTTGCTTCTTGCCATGATGAATTTCCTTCCTTACGGACCGTAGATGTATCTGCCGATGATTTACCAACTGCAGTGTCGAGCCCGCCAATGAGTTACCGACTACCTCGTTGAGGTGAAGGCGTAGCGCTCTACGGCTGCGGATGGGTGGGGATGGACAAATCCGATGAATGCCGATGTGCGATGACCATTGACGAAGTACCAACCGATGGGACTTCGACTTTGACGTCATGACGTTCCTCGTGTTGAGTGTCCTTTATTGCTGATGTAAACAAAGACAATGGAATTTAGTGCCTCTATAAATCCATTGAATGTCCGACCTCTATGTGGTTTCCCCTGATACAGATTTGTGGACCCTGAAAAGCCTCGCTACTCACAGCGTCGGTTTTTCACACACATTGATTTTTCTTGCACTGTCTTTGTCCACGATAATTGTCCACTGCACTATCACTCCACTATCCGGTTCGAAGGACCAATGTTAAAAATCTTGTGTGATTTTGATGATAGGGAGGTCGGGAGGGAAAGTGAAGTGGGATGAATTGCCGGAGAAAAAGTCAAGATGAGTTTCGTTGATTGTCACTGTATTTAAAACTTAGTGTACTGAAAAATACACTCGACGAATTTCTAATGAATAGTTGATTTATCGGAGTGGACTGTACAAACACGGAATATTTAGATAATTGACCGGATAATTTACGATGATGTTCGATAACTTTACCGATGAATTTCCCGATAATTGCGCCCATGTGCGTCCGGATAATTTTCAGTGATTCGGTCCTGATGAGAGTCGATGGTGTACTGACCACCGTGGTACACGCTCAAGACTACGTGCGTGCTCGTCGATGGTCGGGAATTTCCGTAAGGGACGTGAAAACGAGTTAGCCCAAAATACCGGCCAGATTTTGAACACCGACTTTGATTCTTCAACATATTCCGTAAAATCTGTACTGGTGCTGTGAGCAAGAAAATGAAAAATCTGCAACCCTGCAAATTTCCAACTTTTTTGGCAATTTTAAGCCATTGTCAGTGGAATAAGTCAACTGAAAATATGCTCAATTGAAGAAACGGAAAATTTTCATCGGAATTACATATTGAAAATTGGAAGAGAAACGATTTATTTTTCAATGAAAGAAAAAAAATTGGGAATTTCATATCCAATGGAAATTTAATTGAATTTCTCAAAGAGAGCATTATAATTTTTCTTAAAAATACAAATTGCTTTAGATAAACTTCTCATTCTTGGACACTCTGAGAGGTAAGAGAAGCAACAATTACTGTTCAACTCAACCGTTAAACTTTAATTGTCAAAACGAGAGAAAGAATTAGCCGCAGAGAAGGATATCATTGCGTACGTAGAATTATGAGTTGTCTCTTTAGGCAAGGAATATATTTCGCAGATTGAAGATTTTCCAGAAGAATCATTTCCAGCATTTTTCCGAGCGAAAATTTAAGATGAGTTTGAGAATTTTTGGTGAAATTATTTTTAGCATCATGTTTTAAAGCAATCAGAGGGGCTAGCGTTTTTAAATACAATCTCTTGACTTCTAAAGTTTTTCTTTCAAAAAATCATATTTGAAATTTCCATCTTATTGAAGTTTTTTTCTCACAAAGTGAGGAATGAATCTTTTTCAACTCTTAAAAGTTATGAAAAGTTATCAAAAGCAGAACAAGAAATTCGATCCTGGAGATTTCCGTCTTGATTTTCTTCTAAAAAGATGACTATTAAATGAAAATTTTGAACAATTAACGTGAAAAATATTGATAATTGAGGGAGTTATGATTTTTTGAAAATTTCTAATTTTTTCCAATGATGTTTGTTTGTTCCCAATGGGCCGCAACATCTCACTCGAGTTTCAATCTATCAAATCGCCATTTGAGACTCTCAAAAACCATGAAAAACCCTTCCGAATGAGACGTCATATATAGCATTATCTGCAATTTGACAGGGATATTACGAGAAAACGTTTTTTTTTCAATTGTTGATTACTCAAAACCCTAACTTTTTAAAAAACAAGAATATTGATGCTAATTAGAGTTTGTCTTTCGCCGTAGTTCGGCGGTTGTTCATTTTTCAGTGAGACAAGTATTGAAAATGACCGAAAACCGCAATTATTCATGCCATTATCCCCCTAATAAGTGAATATTCAGTAGTAATACCTCAAGAGGTTCAAAGTTATCGGGTATTTCCCGATAGCTTCATTGCAAGCAAATGAGGGTGTCAAGTTTTGCAAGTTAAAAAATCCCGAGCGCTTGCGCGAGATTTTTCTACTAAACTTGGCACGATGGTTTGTTTGCAGAGAAGCTTGAGGGAAATATCCGATTAATTTTGAATCTTGAGGGGTATTTGTTGGATTATTTTTCCCAATCGGATTTTGGCCAAGCAGAGTACAGTGGACAACATCAGAAGGTGAATTGGGGAAGATTTGAACAAATTATGTTACTAGAATAACCCAATTTCCATGAACTATCAAATATACGATTCTATCTGAAATGAGCCGAAAAAATGTAGAGTTACTGCGAAATATACAAAAGCTAGGAGGAAATATCCAAAATTAAACTGTCGGGTAGCCACAAATACTGCACACTGATTAGTCGAAATCTGATTAGGAAAAATAATCAATTAAATATTAACTAGTGGTGAAGGTTAGACTTTTTATATCTTCTATTATTCATCTATTTCCATTGAATAAATAAAGAAAATAAGTTTTCATTCAAAACATCGTACTGCAGATGAATAATAAAAGATATAATAAGCCTAACCTCTGTAATGTGCTAATATTTAATTAAATATTCACTTATTTCGGGGATAATTGCATGAATAATAGATATTTTAAGTCATTTTCAGTACTCGTCGCACTGAAAAAATTGATAACCGCCGAACTACGGCGAAAGACATACTAATTGGCACTAATATTCTTGTTATTTGTAACGAGATTTTCTCGTTGCGGGTGGAAATCCCCGTAAAAAGATATGTGAACTCTTAAAATTATTGAAGAGAGACATTGAGCGACATCTAGAGGCGGCTGAAAGAGCCGCGACTGGATGAGAAGAGCCACAGACCGATGACAGGCTGAAGACAATGCGGTTTTGGGTGGAACCGCGACCTCTGGAAGTCTAGAGGACGTTACTAGACTATCGCTATTTTAGAATTCACCCAGCATGTGCTAGTGGAAACGGGCCGACGTACAGGCTGTCCAACTGGGCGATTCTATAGGCTATGTCGGAGTAGACTAGGGACCAACCGCCAGGTGAAAGGACTGGTACCTCAGTGATCCCGTCGGGTTGATTGGTGGGGATAGGGTAACGGAATGACCTATCGTCGCCGAGATATCCAGACTAGGAGGTAAGGCCCTAGTAAGATTCCGAGTTAGTCGAACGCGAGCGCTTGAACCGAGAGGTTGAAATGATCTCTCGGGGTGCTGGATGGTGGAATGGCTGAAGAAGCCAGGATAAGAAGTTTCAGACTCCACGTCGCCTCGGTGAATAACCGTTGGCGGCGAGCGTAGGGGGATGCTCCTGCATCCCCCACTAGTAAAAAGGAGTTATTTCGGCACACGAAGTGACGACTTTGTTATTTCCGGCGTCATCCGGCTCGGCGAAACAAATGCCGAGCTCATGGGCCCGTGGGTCTGGAGTAGAGATCGTCCTCCTGTCGACCCGACCATGTGCCGACATTCGAGTACCCGGAGACGATGACGAGCGTTGACCAAAGCGGTAACTGGTGGCCGAGAGTGTGGGTGGTCGTGAAGTGGGTAACAGTGTTCCACTTTGGTCGGATCAGCCTCTCGGCGTCCCAGGCTCTGAGGAGTCCCGGCTGATTCGCATTTAGCTCTGAAAACTCCCCCGAGTCGAAATACTCGGGAGGAGAATGAACACTGGCAGAGTCGAAAGA
>NW_021680450.1:465769-470476 GCF_001412515.2 Diachasma alloeum | reverse complement strand
GATATTGAAATAAGAAAAGCCAGTTCAAATCAAAGGGCGGTTTTATTTTCTTAGAACAAGGAATAGTTGACAGGAAGGAGGTTTCTGTCGAAGTGAAGTTCTTCCGTTCCAAGTGACGATCGATGTTTTCGATCGATATTCCTCTCCTTTTATCTACAATATTAAATAGAAAGGGAACACGCTACACTACNGATATTGAAATAAGAAAAGCCAGTTCAAATCAAAGGGCGGTTTTATTTTCTTAGAACAAGGAATAGTTGACAGGAAGGAGGTTTCTGTCGAAGTGAAGTTCTTCCGTTCCAAGTGACGATCGATGTTTTCGATCGATATTCCTCTTCTTTTATTTACAATATTAAATAGAAGGGGGAACACGCTACACTACTCCCCTTGTCGAAAAGGTTGTCGCCCAACAACCACTGGAGCTATTTGAAGTAATCCATCCAACAATCAATTCTCAAACTAAGAACAAGGTTAACTAAAGAGAATGTTTTAGGATGAATGATTTCACATAGGGAGGGCTCCAGTTGTTCCTCCAGCTAAAATCTCCCAGAAATCAACGCCAGAGGAATNGAAGTAATCCATCCAACAATCAATTCTCAAACTAAGAACAAGGTTAACTAAAGAGAATGTTTTAGGATGAATGATTTCACATAGGGAGGGCTCCAGTTGTTCCTCCAGCTAAAACCTCCCAGAAATCAACGCCAGAGGAACAATCCCGGCACACTCATACATGTTTGACTCGATATAATAAATTCAGGACTGTGTTGTACAAAATCATCATTGTGTCAAAACGTGTAACTCATTCTGGAGTGAATTTTCTTCAAACACTCTCACACGTCATACTCAGACAACTAAATTTATTGCATAGTAAGCGAAGTAATTTCCCTATAGAACACCAGCCCCAGGATCTGTAAAACTCAAAATTAAACCTGGTATTAGCTGTTCTGTCATGGAAATAACTGNTGGGGATGGACAAATCCGATGAATGCCGATGTGCGATGACCATTGACGAAGTACCAACCGATGGGACTTCGACTTTGACGTCATGACGTTCCTCGTGTTGAGTGTCCTTTATTGCTGATGTAAACAAAGACAATGGAATTTAGTGCCTCTATAAATCCATTGAATGTCCGACCTCTATGTGGTTTCCCCTGATACAGATTTGTGGACCCTGAAAAGCCTCGCTACTCACAGCGTCGGTTTTTCACACACATTGATTTTTCTTGCACTGTCTTTGTCCACGATAATTGTCCACTGCACTATCACTCCACTATCCGGTTCGAAGGACCAATGTTAAAAATCTTGTGTGATTTTGATGATAGGGAGGTCGGGAGGGAAAGTGAAGTGGGATGAATTGCCGGAGAAAAAGTCAAGATGAGTTTCGTTGATTGTCACTGTATTTAAAACTTAGTGTACTGAAAAATACACTCGACGAATTTCTAATGAATAGTTGATTTATCGGAGTGGACTGTACAAACACGGAATATTTAGATAATTGACCGGATAATTTACGATGATGTTCGATAACTTTACCGATGAATTTCCCGATAATTGCGCCCATGTGCGTCCGGATAATTTTCAGTGATTCGGTCCTGATGAGAGTCGATGGTGTACTGACCACCGTGGTACACGCTCAAGACTACGTGCGTGCTCGTCGATGGTCGGGAATTTCCGTAAGGGACGTGAAAACGAGTTAGCCCAAAATACCGGCCAGATTTTGAACACCGACTTTGATTCTTCAACATATTCCGTAAAATCTGTACTGGTGCTGTGAGCAAGAAAATGAAAAATCTGCAACCCTGCAAATTTCCAACTTTTTTGGCAATTTTAAGCCATTGTCAGTGGAATAAGTCAACTGAAAATATGCTCAATTGAAGAAACGGAAAATTTTCATCGGAATTACATATTGAAAATTGGAAGAGAAACGATTTATTTTTCAATGAAAGAAAAAAAATTGGGAATTTCATATCCAATGGAAATTTAATTGAATTTCTCAAAGAGAGCATTATAATTTTTCTTAAAAATACAAATTGCTTTAGATAAACTTCTCATTCTTGGACACTCTGAGAGGTAAGAGAAGCAACAATTACTGTTCAACTCAACCGTTAAACTTTAATTGTCAAAACGAGAGAAAGAATTAGCCGCAGAGAAGGATATCATTGCGTACGTAGAATTATGAGTTGTCTCTTTAGGCAAGGAATATATTTCGCAGATTGAAGATTTTCCAGAAGAATCATTTCCAGCATTTTTCCGAGCGAAAATTTAAGATGAGTTTGAGAATTTTTGGTGAAATTATTTTTAGCATCATGTTTTAAAGCAATCAGAGGGGCTAGCGTTTTTAAATACAATCTCTTGACTTCTAAAGTTTTTCTTTCAAAAAATCATATTTGAAATTTCCATCTTATTGAAGTTTTTTTCTCACAAAGTGAGGAATGAATCTTTTTCAACTCTTAAAAGTTATGAAAAGTTATCAAAAGCAGAACAAGAAATTCGATCCTGGAGATTTCCGTCTTGATTTTCTTCTAAAAAGATGACTATTAAATGAAAATTTTGAACAATTAACGTGAAAAATATTGATAATTGAGGGAGTTATGATTTTTTGAAAATTTCTAATTTTTTCCAATGATGTTTGTTTGTTCCCAATGGGCCGCAACATCTCACTCGAGTTTCAATCTATCAAATCGCCATTTGAGACTCTCAAAAACCATGAAAAACCCTTCCGAATGAGACGTCATATATAGCATTATCTGCAATTTGACAGGGATATTACGAGAAAACGTTTTTTTTTCAATTGTTGATTACTCAAAACCCTAACTTTTTAAAAAACAAGAATATTGATGCTAATTAGAGTTTGTCTTTCGCCGTAGTTCGGCGGTTGTTCATTTTTCAGTGAGACAAGTATTGAAAATGACCGAAAACCGCAATTATTCATGCCATTATCCCCCTAATAAGTGAATATTCAGTAGTAATACCTCAAGAGGTTCAAAGTTATCGGGTATTTCCCGATAGCTTCATTGCAAGCAAATGAGGGTGTCAAGTTTTGCAAGTTAAAAAATCCCGAGCGCTTGCGCGAGATTTTTCTACTAAACTTGGCACGATGGTTTGTTTGCAGAGAAGCTTGAGGGAAATATCCGATTAATTTTGAATCTTGAGGGGTATTTGTTGGATTATTTTTCCCAATCGGATTTTGGCCAAGCAGAGTACAGTGGACAACATCAGAAGGTGAATTGGGGAAGATTTGAACAAATTATGTTACTAGAATAACCCAATTTCCATGAACTATCAAATATACGATTCTATCTGAAATGAGCCGAAAAAATGTAGAGTTACTGCGAAATATACAAAAGCTAGGAGGAAATATCCAAAATTAAACTGTCGGGTAGCCACAAATACTGCACACTGATTAGTCGAAATCTGATTAGGAAAAATAATCAATTAAATATTAACTAGTGGTGAAGGTTAGACTTTTTATATCTTCTATTATTCATCTATTTCCATTGAATAAATAAAGAAAATAAGTTTTCATTCAAAACATCGTACTGCAGATGAATAATAAAAGATATAATAAGCCTAACCTCTGTAATGTGCTAATATTTAATTAAATATTCACTTATTTCGGGGATAATTGCATGAATAATAGATATTTTAAGTCATTTTCAGTACTCGTCGCACTGAAAAAATTGATAACCGCCGAACTACGGCGAAAGACATACTAATTGGCACTAATATTCTTGTTATTTGTAACGAGATTTTCTCGTTGCGGGTGGAAATCCCCGTAAAAAGATATGTGAACTCTTAAAATTATTGAAGAGAGACATTGAGCGACATCTAGAGGCGGCTGAAAGAGCCGCGACTGGATGAGAAGAGCCACAGACCGATGACAGGCTGAAGACAATGCGGTTTTGGGTGGAACCGCGACCTCTGGAAGTCTAGAGGACGTTACTAGACTATCGCTATTTTAGAATTCACCCAGCATGTGCTAGTGGAAACGGGCCGACGTACAGGCTGTCCAACTGGGCGATTCTATAGGCTATGTCGGAGTAGACTAGGGACCAACCGCCAGGTGAAAGGACTGGTACCTCAGTGATCCCGTCGGGTTGATTGGTGGGGATAGGGTAACGGAATGACCTATCGTCGCCGAGATATCCAGACTAGGAGGTAAGGCCCTAGTAAGATTCCGAGTTAGTCGAACGCGAGCGCTTGAACCGAGAGGTTGAAATGATCTCTCGGGGTGCTGGATGGTGGAATGGCTGAAGAAGCCAGGATAAGAAGTTTCAGACTCCACGTCGCCTCGGTGAATAACCGTTGGCGGCGAGCGTAGGGGGATGCTCCTGCATCCCCCACTAGTAAAAAGGAGTTATTTCGGCACACGAAGTGACGACTTTGTTATTTCCGGCGTCATCCGGCTCGGCGAAACAAATGCCGAGCTCATGGGCCCGTGGGTCTGGAGTAGAGATCGTCCTCCTGTCGACCCGACCATGTGCCGACATTCGAGTACCCGGAGACGATGACGAGCGTTGACCAAAGCGGTAACTGGTGGCCGAGAGTGTGGGTGGTCGTGAAGTGGGTAACAGTGTTCCACTTTGGTCGGATCAGCCTCTCGGCGTCCCAGGCTCTGAGGAGTCCCGGCTGATTCGCATTTAGCTCTGAAAACTCCCCCGAGTCGAAATACTCGGGAGGAGAATGAACACTGGCAGAGTCGAAAGA
>NW_021680450.1:417932-465068 GCF_001412515.2 Diachasma alloeum | reverse complement strand
TAAAACCTCCCAGAAATCAACGCCAGAGGAACAATCCCGGCACACTCATACATGTTTGACTCGATATAATAAATTCAGGACTGTGTTGTACAAAATCATCATTGTGTCAAAACGTGTAACTCATTCTGGAGTGAATTTTCTTCAAACACTCTCACACGTCATACTCAGACAACTAAATTAATTGCATAGTAAGCGAAGTAATTTCCCTATAGAACACCAGCCCCAGGATCTGTAAAACTCAAAATTAAACCTGGTATTAGCTGTTGTGTCGTGGAAATAACTAATGAATGCAGTCTGGGCTTCGCATTTCCAAGCATACTACAATAATTAGAATATTCTAGCAACAACAATATGAGCTACTAATTTACAATTAATTTTTAAATTTGTAGGATGANTACAGATTTGTGGACCCTGAAAAGCCTCGCTACTCACAGCGTCGGTTTTTCACACACATTGATTTTTCTTGCACTGTCTTTGTCCACGATAATTGTCCACTGCACTATCACTCCACTATCCGGTTCGAAGGACCAATGTTAAAAATCTTGTGTGATTTTGATGATAGGGAGGTCGGGAGGGAAAGTGAAGTGGGATGAATTGCCGGAGAAAAAGTCAAGATGAGTTTCGTTGATTGTCACTGTATTTAAAACTTAGTGTACTGAAAAATACACTCGACGAATTTCTAATGAATAGTTGATTTATCGGAGTGGACTGTACAAACACGGAATATTTAGATAATTGACCGGATAATTTACGATGATGTTCGATAACTTTACCGATGAATTTCCCGATAATTGCGCCCATGTGCGTCCGGATAATTTTCAGTGATTCGGTCCTGATGAGAGTCGATGGTGTACTGACCACCGTGGTACACGCTCAAGACTACGTGCGTGCTCGTCGATGGTCGGGAATTTCCGTAAGGGACGTGAAAACGAGTTAGCCCAAAATACCGGCCAGATTTTGAACACCGACTTTGATTCTTCAACATATTCCGTAAAATCTGTACTGGTGCTGTGAGCAAGAAAATGAAAAATCTGCAACCCTGCAAATTTCCAACTTTTTTGGCAATTTTAAGCCATTGTCAGTGGAATAAGTCAACTGAAAATATGCTCAATTGAAGAAACGGAAAATTTTCATCGGAATTACATATTGAAAATTGGAAGAGAAACGATTTATTTTTCAATGAAAGAAAAAAAATTGGGAATTTCATATCCAATGGAAATTTAATTGAATTTCTCAAAGAGAGCATTATAATTTTTCTTAAAAATACAAATTGCTTTAGATAAACTTCTCATTCTTGGACACTCTGAGAGGTAAGAGAAGCAACAATTACTGTTCAACTCAACCGTTAAACTTTAATTGTCAAAACGAGAGAAAGAATTAGCCGCAGAGAAGGATATCATTGCGTACGTAGAATTATGAGTTGTCTCTTTAGGCAAGGAATATATTTCGCAGATTGAAGATTTTCCAGAAGAATCATTTCCAGCATTTTTCCGAGCGAAAATTTAAGATGAGTTTGAGAATTTTTGGTGAAATTATTTTTAGCATCATGTTTTAAAGCAATCAGAGGGGCTAGCGTTTTTAAATACAATCTCTTGACTTCTAAAGTTTTTCTTTCAAAAAATCATATTTGAAATTTCCATCTTATTGAAGTTTTTTTCTCACAAAGTGAGGAATGAATCTTTTTCAACTCTTAAAAGTTATGAAAAGTTATCAAAAGCAGAACAAGAAATTCGATCCTGGAGATTTCCGTCTTGATTTTCTTCTAAAAAGATGACTATTAAATGAAAATTTTGAACAATTAACGTGAAAAATATTGATAATTGAGGGAGTTATGATTTTTTGAAAATTTCTAATTTTTTCCAATGATGTTTGTTTGTTCCCAATGGGCCGCAACATCTCACTCGAGTTTCAATCTATCAAATCGCCATTTGAGACTCTCAAAAACCATGAAAAACCCTTCCGAATGAGACGTCATATATAGCATTATCTGCAATTTGACAGGGATATTACGAGAAAACGTTTTTTTTTCAATTGTTGATTACTCAAAACCCTAACTTTTTAAAAAACAAGAATATTGATGCTAATTAGAGTTTGTCTTTCGCCGTAGTTCGGCGGTTGTTCATTTTTCAGTGAGACAAGTATTGAAAATGACCGAAAACCGCAATTATTCATGCCATTATCCCCCTAATAAGTGAATATTCAGTAGTAATACCTCAAGAGGTTCAAAGTTATCGGGTATTTCCCGATAGCTTCATTGCAAGCAAATGAGGGTGTCAAGTTTTGCAAGTTAAAAAATCCCGAGCGCTTGCGCGAGATTTTTCTACTAAACTTGGCACGATGGTTTGTTTGCAGAGAAGCTTGAGGGAAATATCCGATTAATTTTGAATCTTGAGGGGTATTTGTTGGATTATTTTTCCCAATCGGATTTTGGCCAAGCAGAGTACAGTGGACAACATCAGAAGGTGAATTGGGGAAGATTTGAACAAATTATGTTACTAGAATAACCCAATTTCCATGAACTATCAAATATACGATTCTATCTGAAATGAGCCGAAAAAATGTAGAGTTACTGCGAAATATACAAAAGCTAGGAGGAAATATCCAAAATTAAACTGTCGGGTAGCCACAAATACTGCACACTGATTAGTCGAAATCTGATTAGGAAAAATAATCAATTAAATATTAACTAGTGGTGAAGGTTAGACTTTTTATATCTTCTATTATTCATCTATTTCCATTGAATAAATAAAGAAAATAAGTTTTCATTCAAAACATCGTACTGCAGATGAATAATAAAAGATATAATAAGCCTAACCTCTGTAATGTGCTAATATTTAATTAAATATTCACTTATTTCGGGGATAATTGCATGAATAATAGATATTTTAAGTCATTTTCAGTACTCGTCGCACTGAAAAAATTGATAACCGCCGAACTACGGCGAAAGACATACTAATTGGCACTAATATTCTTGTTATTTGTAACGAGATTTTCTCGTTGCGGGTGGAAATCCCCGTAAAAAGATATGTGAACTCTTAAAATTATTGAAGAGAGACATTGAGCGACATCTAGAGGCGGCTGAAAGAGCCGCGACTGGATGAGAAGAGCCACAGACCGATGACAGGCTGAAGACAATGCGGTTTTGGGTGGAACCGCGACCTCTGGAAGTCTAGAGGACGTTACTAGACTATCGCTATTTTAGAATTCACCCAGCATGTGCTAGTGGAAACGGGCCGACGTACAGGCTGTCCAACTGGGCGATTCTATAGGCTATGTCGGAGTAGACTAGGGACCAACCGCCAGGTGAAAGGACTGGTACCTCAGTGATCCCGTCGGGTTGATTGGTGGGGATAGGGTAACGGAATGACCTATCGTCGCCGAGATATCCAGACTAGGAGGTAAGGCCCTAGTAAGATTCCGAGTTAGTCGAACGCGAGCGCTTGAACCGAGAGGTTGAAATGATCTCTCGGGGTGCTGGATGGTGGAATGGCTGAAGAAGCCAGGATAAGAAGTTTCAGACTCCACGTCGCCTCGGTGAATAACCGTTGGCGGCGAGCGTAGGGGGATGCTCCTGCATCCCCCACTAGTAAAAAGGAGTTATTTCGGCACACGAAGTGACGACTTTGTTATTTCCGGCGTCATCCGGCTCGGCGAAACAAATGCCGAGCTCATGGGCCCGTGGGTCTGGAGTAGAGATCGTCCTCCTCTCGACCCGACCATGTGCCGACATTCGAGTACCCGGAGACGATGACGAGCGTTGACCAAAGCGGTAACTGGTGGCCGAGAGTGTGGGTGGTCGTGAAGTGGGTAACAGTGTTCCACTTTGGTCGGATCAGCCTCTCGGCGTCCCAGGCTCTGAGGAGTCCCGGCTGATTCGCATTTAGCTCTGAAAACTCCCCCGAGTCGAAATACTCGGGAGGAGAATGAACACTGGCAGAGTCGAAAGACTCTCCAGAAGGTCATGAATTTAATTCGTCGTGAGGAGTTATGCCGCAAGGTATAATACACGGCTTGCAAAGGCTCGTGAGAATGTGGTGGTAATACTCCTGGTGGACCTCGCCCACTCTACTGTATCACGCTGATGTTAGCTAGGCAACCCATTGTCCAGCCAAAAACTCCTCTGAGTGGACGAGTTTGCCTCAGAGGCCGGTTTTCGTCGAACCTCCCGTGAAGGTTCGGNCCTTACTCTCTGGTGAATGTCAATAAGTTGGTCTTGTAACTGATCAACATAAGTTACCGGATCGGTGACGTCGCTCGCATTATTTGCCGGAGGGTTTCCCTGGAGCAAATCAAGGGGCAGTCTCAGTTCTCTGCCGAACATCAGCAATGCTGGAGAAAATTGGGTGGTCTGGTGTTTTGATGAGCGATAAGCCATCAGAAAAAGAGGGAGCCAACGGTCCCAGTCCTTATGGTTATCGTTAATGAATTTCGCGAGGTAATTTAATACTGTTCTATTCAAACGTTCTACCATACCGTTTGATTGGGGGTGGAGAGGAGTTGTCCTAGTTTTGTGAATTCCTAGTAGCTTCATAATATGAGCAAAAACTTGGGCCTCAAAATCTCTCCCTTGATCCGAGTGGATTTCGAGAGGAACTCCGAAACGCGAAATCACTTGAGACACAAGGGCTTCTGCGACTGTCATTGCCTGGTGATTGGGAAGTGCTATAGCTTCAGGCCATCGAGAGAAGTAATCCGAGACGACAAGAATGAAACGATTACCATTAGACGACCTGGGTAAAGGGCCCAGAACGTCCACTGCAAGTCTTTCAAAAGCNAGTAAGCCACGAAGAACCTCATTCATAACTCTAATAAATGTAGCCGGAGCATTACATAACCCGAAAGCCATAACCGTGAATTGCCAGAGTTCATTTCCCAACGCGAAAGCTGTTTTTTCTTTATCTTCCGGCTCCAATTCTATTTGCCAGTATCCTGATTTCAAATCTATCGTAGAAAACCATTTGGAACCGGCGCTAGTATTGAAATTGTCTCTTGGGTTTTGTATAGGCATCGCGTCTTTTTTTGTTACGTCATTGACTGCGCGAAGATCGACACAAAATCGAAGTCCTCCATCTTTTTTATTGGGGAAAACGACTGGAGAGCACCAAGGACTACAGGTTGTTTCAATAACTTTTTGATTTTTCATTTCTTCAAGTAATTTCGCGACCTCGTTTTTATAATGGAATGGAACTGGACGGACAGATTGTTTGATGGGAAGAGAGTTCTGTGTAACAATAGGATGTCTTGCTCTTGTATATTTCCCTAAATCTGAAGAGTTTTTAGAAAAACTTGTCTGAAATTTAAGTAAAAGTTCCTTGACTAGATTTTGTTTCTCAGTGTTCAAAAGCTCGCAAGAATTGTCGTATAATTTTGTCAAGTAATCTGGGATTGAATTCGAAATGACTGAAATTTGTGTTGTAGGATTAAGAGGGATAATTCATTTTGCTGTTACGATTTTGTTTTCCCTAGTGATGTCGAAATTTTGATTAATTATTGACTGGAAGTCGTTCAATAATCCGGTTTTATAGAGGAAGTCTAATCCGAGGATACACTGATCGATGATTTTAGCAAAAACGATATCGAGCTCCACCGAACTCTTTCCGACCGAGATATTAACTTTTTTAGTAGCGATGTGAGGAAATATTTCCCCAGAAACCCTCTTAATTGAGAAGCGATCGACGACATCTTCTAGGTGAGTTAAATTGTTGTGAAATAAATTAGGATTGACGATGCTGATGTCAGCACCGGTATCGACAACCATTGAGCAAGGGACATTGTTAATTTTCCCTTGGATTTTCAATTCTAAAATCAAATGTTGATCACCAACTGAGACTTGAGAGCAATGATAAATTTGTGTGTTTGATTGAGTCAATTCGTCCCCCAACGAATCGACTCTCACTAGTTTTCCGAGTTTGATGATGGATTATTTTGATTTGGATTTCTGTTGTTGGTATTTGCAAAACGATTTTGTGTAAAATTATGATTTCTGTTCCTAGAATTCCGGTAAGGATGGAATCTCTGAGTGGAATTGTTGTGTTGAAGATTAATTTGTGAGTTGTTGGTTTGGATTTCATTTCTCGGTAACAAACATTTGTCCGCGTAGTGCCCTTTTTTTCCGCACTTAAAACATGTTACTTGGTTTCGGTTGGACAAAGGATTGTTTTGATTGTTGTTGTTAGAGGAAAGATTTCGGTTGAAACCGTTAGAACGGATGGTTGGAGCCTGGTTATTAGTGCGTTTACTATTTAGTAATTGAGAATTCGATTTGAGTTCTGTGGCTCGTTCAACGGCTTCTTATAAGGACTCAAAACGTTCTGAACGTAGGGTAAATTTAATCCGAGTGTCATTGATTCCACCGATGAAAGAGAGACAAGCGATACGATCTCGATTCTCTTCAGACATTTCAAGATGAGCTAATCGTACGAGGCGCTCAATGTCTTCCGCAAAAGTTTGGAAAGTCTCATCTTTATTTTGTTTTCGTGCTTGTAATTCGTTAAAATACATTCGCGAGAGATGTTTTTCATCAAAACGATCATTCAAAAGCTCCGAAATTAGCTTATAGTTTTTCTTGTCTTCACCGGAAACTTTTTCTAAAATAAGTTGAGCTTTTCCGCGAAGTCGGGTTAAAAGCTGAGCTGCTTTTGTCCCTTCGGACCAACCATTGTTTTCCGCGGCAATTTCGAAATGTTTTTATATCGCGACCAAGATTGTAAACCGTCATAGGTATCAGGTTTGATGAAATTATTTTTTGTGTCGTAAGCCGCATGTGAGGCAAAAGCAGAAGCGATAGTGTTAGTAGCAGTAATATTTAAATCGTTATCTGTATGTCTGGGGGTGGGGGCTGCTGCTTCCGGTTGGAGATTCTGGGGACCAGGATGTTGGAGTGGAACATCTGCGTGGAGGACATTTACAGGAGCAGGAACGTGTTGTTGCGGCAGGCCTGTCCTTAAAAGGTTGAGACGTTCCTCTCTTTCGAGTCGGCGGTGCTCCTCCAAATCACGACGAATGGACTCACGCATTTCTGTGAAGACTTCGGCCTGACTCCTCTCGTGACGGTGAAACTCCTCTCGAAAATTGTTTTGAACCTCTTCCAGACGTTCCGAAAACTCTCGACGAAGGTCATTTCGCTCCTCACTAACGTCTGGTGGTGCAGTGTGAGGACGGAAACCAGAAGAAAGAGGGCCGAAGTGAGGTGGAGAAAGATCCACAGAATTATCTCTCTCCCTTCGAGTTCGTCGTGACATGATGATTCAATCTGTCACACCGATTTGCAGTCTGTTAAATTAATTTTTTTTGTCCAATGCAGAAATTATAAACCGAGTCGTTGATCCGTTTGGCACCACTTCTGACACCAATATTACGATATTGAAATAAGAAAAGCCAGTTCAAATCAAAGGGCGGTTTTATTTTCTTAGAACAAGGAATAGTTGACAGGAAGGAGGTTTCTGTCGAAGTGAAGTTCTTCCGTTCCAAGTGACGATCGATGTTTACGATCGATATTCCTCTTTTTTTATTTACAATAATAAGGGGGAACACGCTACAATATAATAAATTATTTTAAATAAATAAGGTCTTCAAAATTTGTTTACATCACTAGTTTATGGAATAAACTTCATTTAATAAATTAATAATTATCGAAACTTTCGCATGTGACTTACTCCGCTCAGTTTCTCGCTACTGGAATTACTTTTTCTGTATTTTAATTCAAACTATTTTTTTAGAAGTAAATAAAAAAGTAATGTCAAGAAGAAATTCAAATTTTCAAATTTCTAGTAGCGTTACTCCCACCTTGTGCTGCATCAAACGAACGTCAAGCGGAGGGGATGGGCCTTCACGACCCGGGTCGTAAAGGCTCATCACCTGATACAATGCGGTGTATTCAACCTATTGAAACACTAATTGAGGTCGGGACCATGATTTGCTCCGAGAGCAGACTTTGCCGGGCCGTGCTCTACAGAGCTATCTTCGTAATCTCGAAGGGCGAGATACGAAATACAATTGATCGATCAACAAAGCCCGAAGGGCCAAGATTGATCTAGATTATATGAGTATCTCACCCGAGAGGTTACCCACCCCTATATAGTTTATATTTATTAATATAAACTAATCCTTCTTCGGCAATAAAAATCAATTCAGAAGTACCTGAAAGGTTCACTCACAATTAATATAACGTTCCTAACAACTATCAGTAACCCATCGAATTCACTGGACAAGATAAATTTTCAATTCATTTTGGCTTTAAACAAAATGATGAAAGTGATTGTTGTGAAGCGCCACCGAGATAGGTGGCGGGATTTCAAGTTTTTCTCATTCAGCTGTAAATTTGTGATTTGTATGGCATAACTATCAATTGAACTGTGTAATTTGAAAAATGTTACTTTATAAAAATCAGGTGGAGTCTTAAGGTGACCTACCTATTGTACGGTCGATTACCCCACATGTGAGCGAAACTGTTGACAGAAAATGTTGCATTAAGCAGCCACACATAGCGAATTATCACGGCGTAAATGCTGATACTCCAGGTCTCTTTCCAGACATATACAGGTATTAGGGTGGGCATGATGAAGGCCAACCATATCATGAGAGGTGCGTAGTACCTGAGAAAAGATAAAAATAAATAAAATATACAAATACGTATGATCAAACGTATAATGCATTTCTGGTTGCTGTAAAGCAACATTAAGAAATAGGTCAAGTGATGCCTGCACTGTTCAGTAGGCAATACTGCTCAATCACATTCCTGAATAACTTCAAACATTTTCATTTGTCATTAATTTTATTATTGGATTGGTGCCAGGACCAAACTTTCATTGCAATTTGTCAATTGTTTCTGTTTTACAGGAAAAAAACAGCAATTGACAGCGTGCATGTGACTGACCATATCTTAGGTAGGAGTGTATTTATCCATTTTTGCCGTCAATAAAGTGATGTCAGATTCAGAAATTGTTCCATTTGATTATTTGATGGGTTCTTATGGGGCTAAATGAGATCGACTGAGTAATTTTTAAGATACGAACCTCTCACGTACGAGGTCGATATGCGATATCGAGCCATGCAAAACCGCATGGCTCTGTCCAGAATAGAATTATTTCGAAACTACACTGTTAAAAATTTTTGTCTGAAAGTTCCGGCACATTCTGCGGAAATTTTTAACTTCCCGACCAAAGGGAGCAAGTTATTGTAATGACCCCGAAAATCAAATGTGGAATTTCCATGTTTTGTCCACGTTTCATGATGTTTGAAATCCTTTGCAACCATTTTTGAAGACATGTGTGTGCGTGTGTGTGTATGTACGTATGCGGTAAAAATTTTGTCCAACAATTTCTCCTGAACAAATGAAGCGATTGAATTGTTTTTTTTGCAATCGATGGGTCTTCATGTAAATTAGAACTGATTAGTTTGTGGAGGCGGTCGCCCCAGCAGTTCTCTCGTCATTCGCATAAAACATGTAAAAAAAACATCAAAAAATGAGAATTCTTGAGAAATTCAACGATTTTACTTAGGAAAATGATGGGATTTCATTTATTTTTTGGTAATTGATACGTCCTCATATAATTTCTTCCTGATAGGATGTTGAGTGAAATCGTTTCAGTAAATATTCGATTATTTATGTCAAACTCTTCCTTTCAATTTTATTTAAAAATAGAATTGGTACATATCTATTCTGAAGCTTACTACCAATGGAATTAGTGGAATTAAAATTAAGAAAAAGAGTTATAACACAAAGAAACGGTCAGATGGCTTGTACCAAAAAGGCTCGAACCCCTGCTTATTTTTGAGAAAATTTGTAATAAAATTCCCACAATTTTGCACACACATATGGACGCACACACAGACATTCGCTAAAAACATTCATTATTCAAGCCATTACCAAGCAAAATTAGAGAATCGAAAAATTGATCAATTACAAAGCTTTCTTTTGGACGCAAAAAAACAGAAAACTTTGGTTCGAGTCCCTAAACACATTGGATAGAGACGACAATTTCTGAGAGGACATTATTGCTCATGACGTTTCGAATAACATATAGGTTCCGCTAATTATTAGTACGGTTCCGTACCTTCAAAATTTCGATTCTGTTGCGGTTTTTTCTATGGTTTTTGCAATATTTGTAGGTTTGAAAAAAGATATAATTTTTTTTTGAATATTGTAACGTAAAACCAAACGACTTTTTCAATTTCGAATTTTTAACTTCCTGACCCGAAGGGAGGAAATTATTGAAATGACCCCAAAAATCAATAGTGGAAATTCCATGATATCTCTACGTTTCATGAGTCCTCAAATCTTCCTACGATGTTTTTCAACACAAGTCAATCTGTGTGTGTGTGTTTTTTTTATATCTGTTGGGAGAATGCATTTATGCATCCCCACTTGCGGCAGAGAATCCTAGAGATTTTCTCTGACAACTGGGTTATGTCGGGCTCGGGTCACAAGGACCAATACCGACTAAACTCCACTCAGACAAATTCAATAAACTTTTACTCCCCTCGCGGCACCACCATTAAGTATTACTCCGCGAGGGAGGTCTCAGCTGTTTGCTCTTCCATGTTGTTTTCATGTAACGTACGTCCCCTTGTCTCACTGAGATGTGTGCGGGGAGTCGGTTTCAGACTGGGCACTCCGGGGAATCCTCATGTTTGAATTTATGAAGATACGCCCGGAAGCACCCATCTCCCGAGAGCATTTGCGTGAGATAATAATTAACCTCATCATGGGTACAGTTTATCCAATCACCTACCTGTGGGATCAGACAGTGTGTCCATCTCCCTTTGGTAGAGGTGTCCTACTTGAGCTGCCATTGCTGCAGACTCTTCTGCCTCGCTTCTGCATTGAGTTCTACTGCGCTCAGTGCTTTCGATTTTCCCTGCTGGTATAACGACCGTCGTTCTTCGGCCAATATTTTTATGGGGAGCATCCCGGCGATGACACACACTGCGTCCTCCGATACTATCCGGTAAGCGCTCGAAACTCACAGAGTACTCAGCCGATAGACTGGTGCGATCCTACGCCGCGCTGCCTGCAGATCGAGTACGTCAGTCCAAATGGAAATACTATATGTGAGCACCGACGTAACCACTGAAGACAGTCTTCGTCTTCCTTGCTTGGGGCCTCCAATGTTGGGCATGAGACGTGATAAGGTGGATCTAACTCCAGACGCTTTGGCACCCACGTGCTCCGCTTGCTGCTTGAAATTGAGTTGGGCATCGATCATCACCCCCAGGTATCGGATGAACGGCTGGTAGGTGATTTCACAGAACCCGACCTATAGCGTCATTGTCTCGATTTTATTCTGCTGGTGATCAGCACAGCCTCTGTGTTCTATTCCGTCAATTTCAGGCCTACTGTATCCATCCAGCGGGGAATCATCTCAAAGGTTGTGTCAAAATTGAGTTCGATCTCCTCCAGGTATTTGCCCATAATGACTACAACCACGTCATCTGCAAATGCCACGAATTTAGTATCCCGTGGCAATTTCAGCTAGCCCGTCATACATGATATCCCACAATAGAGGACCCGATACGGAACCTTGTGGTACAGCTCCGGTGACTCTGTACGCTTTGGAGCCATACTCCGTGTCGTATTTAAGAACCCTTCCAGTGAAATAGCTCCCGGTACATTGAACTTCACCAATGCCTCAATAATACGGTCACATTTGGCCGAGTTGAAAGCATTCTTGATATCTAGCGTGACTACCAAACAGAACTGCTTTGTACCATTCAGCTATCTTTTCCCTGAGATCGCGTCCTCAGCGGTGTTGACGAGCAGCTTGATAGCGTCTAGGGTGGATTGGCCTTTTCGCAATCCATATTGGTTGTCGGCCAACAAGGGTTCGACCGCTGCTTCTATTCTTCGGTGGATGATTCGCTTGAGGATCTTGCCAGTGGTATCTGGTATGCAGAAGGGATGGTATGATGAAGGATCGTCCGGTGGTTTATTCTCTTTTGGGAGCAATACTCCCTTAAACACTCGTTGTAGACGTCCAAGAATAGTTTCGCAATTGCATGAATAGCTGATTTTAGTGCGACATTGGGGACTCCGTCAAGGCCAAGGGCCTTGGTGTTACCCACTCTATTGTAAGCTTCCATCAATTCTTCCTTGGTGATTAGTGGAACCAATAACGCTTTTCCCCGTTCACCAGTACAGTGAAACTCTGGTTGTTGGAGGAACAACACCGTGACAATTCTCTCCATCAGCACAGGGTACATAGGCAATGGCATTGATTGACTCTTGAGTCGCATCATCACCACTTTATACGGTCTCTCCCATGGATCACCAAGGAGCTCACTCCAAAATTGTTTTTTACTGCGTTTGATCGCTGGGCTGAGCTTCCGGCGTGCTTCTTTATATCTCCACTGCAGCACCTCGAAGTCTGGCTTTTCACGGCTACGCTGAGATGGTCCCCTGGCAGCATTACATTCCTTTTGTAGAATGGCGATAATGTCATTCCACCAATATACAGGTGGATTTCGGTGTGCTGTCCGTCTCCTGGACATGGTGGCATCATATGCTTCTGTCACTCTTTTCATGATATTCCGTGCTTTTCAGTAGCATTTTTACCACTAATCAGGCGATCGTCCAGTGCGACTAGATAAGAGCTAGGATGAAAGGTGCTCATTCTCCAGCCAATGCAGTTGTTTTTCCTAGCAGTTGAGGTGAGTACATGTCTCCCAAAGTATCCCATGGTGGTCGCTTGCGGTGTACCTATCCATTACTTTCCATGAGCAGTTCCCCTTTGAGGTGACTCTCTGGTGAGTACATGTCTCTGCTCAAGAATGTAAGGTCCACAATTGACCTCGCCTCTCACCTCATGAGTCGGTTCATCGTCGCTGTTCAGCAGAACCATATCTAACGATCACATGGCTTTCAGTACAGTTCGCCGTCTGCTGTTGGTCTCCTTACTTCCCCAGTCAACTGCCCAAGCATTGAAATCCCCAGCTATTGCCACGGGAAAGTGCTGCTTCGTATTCTCAATCAGTCTGTCTAGGAATTCCATAAATTGATCGATGGAAAGGCTCGGCGGGGCGTAGCAGTTATAGAAATGGATTCCATTAACCTTAGCCTTGAGGAAGCCATCTCGCATACTATTGCCCGCTAGCGTCTCTCTGCTACCGTCTTGCTAGCGTCAGTCATCCAGGATTGGGTGCCGAGGTGTCGATACGGCTCTGAGATCATGACAAGTTCAAGCTTCCACTCCCGCAACGTCTGTATAAGCAGGTCGTGTTCATCTTCACAATGGTTGAGGTTTAGTTGGAGTACCTTCATCGTCGTTTATTGAGGATCTTTTGGAGTGCCTCCTTATACACTGGGCATTTACTGCTACCAGCAATGTGGGCACAATTCTACGCGTTGCCTTTTTTCTCAGTGCACAAGGCGCATAGCAACCTCTCCTTGCAGTCTGAAACTTTGTGTCCAGTCGCTGTGCATTTGATGCAGAGCTTGGATAGTAGTGCTAGCACCTGAAGCACTTTATCTGTCTCTCCATTCTCCTGATATGGCAATTGACCCAACCGATCTTAATTTTGCCATGCTCACCCAGGATTTTTTTCGCAGCAGTTGCTGCGACAGTCACTGAGGCGGTCTGGGTTCCACCATTTGCCATACGCAACGATTTAATAGCCTTAGACGTTATTTCATGCTCCTCTCCAGCTACTCTTTGAAGGGCTTCGAGAAATTCTTCTTTCGTTGTTGTCTCGTCGAGATCCTTCATTTTGAGTTCCTCTTGTGGTCCTTTTCTGAGCATTTGAGCCTCATCTTCAAGGAGATTGGCGATGGCTGTAAGCAGTTCAGGGGTTCTGTCAGTCGTCTTCTTGCTCAAGATTATCAACATATTCCCGGTGGCTGTCCGGCGGATCGTGTCGACGCAATCGTGAGCTTTTTCCGGAGAAACATCTTTCTTTACTCGGCATAGAATCTCCGAGTATTTCTTCTTGTCTTTCGGCCGGCTAATTAGCGCATCAGGTCTCGGCGCTGGTTTCATGGAAGTCTTCACCTGGTGTTACTTCTTCTTTTTGGGAGTCAGCTTCTTCATCTCATGGGCTTCGGTCCCAGGTGAGCCTTTCAACCGTTTTCTCCATAGCCCTCTGCGGATTTCTCGATCACCCTTTCCGATGTCCGAGTCCTCCGTCGTTGTCTCGGAGTCTGCCCGTGAGTGTTGGGGCAGTGGTGCTAGCAGGCCTCCTACCGGTCCAGTTACAGAGCGCTCAGGTGGAGTGCTTACTTCCTCCAGCCCCTTGAGCCTTCTGAAGGCATTGCTAATAGAGGTAACTCTGGCTCTAACCTCCTTGTGGATGTTTTGCCTGGGTTAGACAAATTCATGTAATTCTACAATGAGCTTCCCAAACCGGGATCATGCAAGGGAGCACTCCGTCTCCTGTTGAGTCTGCCACTCTACCCCACTTGTAACATTGGAGGTCACGTGGTCCACCTTAGAAGAATGTGATGATTGGCTCCTTCCACATTTCGTGGAGCCGGCACCAGCCACCGGGGCTTTCACCCGATCGGAACTGATGGCAGGATTTATCTGTTCAGGAATACCCGCATGGGAACTTTGTGTTTTCTCATCACTGTTCATTGTTGATCTAGGCTGTTGAAGAGTGTCCGCCCTATTCACTTTGTAGGCTGTTATAGGGAGCCCACCGTGCACGCCTCTTTTGGAGTTGGGCTTCTCTCCGAAGATGTCCTGAAAAAAACAGGCCTCAGCTTGAACTGCTTCTTAGTTTGGGATGTATCCCTTAAGCCCCTGCACCGTCGACAAGGTCCTGCAGTTCCTAGGAGGAGTGTGTGTATGTGTGTGCGGACGTATGTGATGCAAAAATTTTTGGGTCACGATTTCTTTTGAACGAACGCCGTAATTGCAATTTTTTTTATCGATGCATTTTGATGTAACTTAGAACTGATTAGTTTGTAAAGGCGATCGCCTCAGCAGATCTTTAGTTACTCGTAAAAAAACATATGGCAAAACGTCAATAATGATATTTTTTTCACAAATCCTACGATTTCTTCTAGAGTAATGATGCGATTTGAATTTTTCTGCATGAAATCGATGAGTCTTTGTATCGAGTAATTATGACTGATATAAAAGCGAAATCGTCTCAGCAGTTATTTAGTTATTTTGAAAATGCAACTTCCGGAATTTTTTAAATTTCTTTTTCATTTGACATTCCGGAAAATCGAAAAAATAAAAGCACTGAAAATTGATGGAATAGAATAAAAAAAAAACAACAAATCTAAAAACCTCATTTTTACACCTTTCCACTTCAAAGGAAGTTTATCATGAGAATGGTGTTTTCCGCTTGCAATCGAAGTTTTTTGAAATAGAATTGCAACGGATCCATTCGGAAGCATGCTACCAATGGAATTGGCAGAAATGAAGGAATATCAAGACTAATAACGCGTAAAGTAACGGTCACATGCCTTCTGTCGGATAAGCTCGGCCACCTGCTTGTTTTTCTAACGAACAGAAAAAGGAGAATCGGTCGGGAAGTTATTGGTTCGACCCATGATGGGTCACACCCAATTCCACCAATCCCTACCGGTCACACCCCGACAAGGGAGCGAGCGAAGCGAGCGAACGGGCCTGATTTTTATCGAATTTAATTACTACTGAACTTTCAAGAATCAATGAAAATTTCAAGGCCCTCAACAATTTCGTGAAAAAATCAAAGAGAACTGTATATTTCAGTTCCACTATTCACTGAAAATGAATAGCAAACCAGAAAATTCTGGGGAATATATTTTTGAATTTTCACAACAGTGACACTAAATGCGATTCAGGGGAAAAAGTCATGAAATTTCAGATTTCACTGAAAATTCAATGTAATTGGGCACTGAATCTTGGTACTAGATTGGAAATTCAAATACATTAAAGGAATTCTCCTTTTTATGTTGCATAAAATTCTGGAATTTTACTGAATTTTTGATAAACCTTAGAATTTCATGATTTTTTCCCCTGAATCTCATTAAGTTTCACTGTCTTGAAAATTTGTAGTCAACTGTCCATGAAATTGAATTCTTTTTCTAACAGTGTATGGCAGATTATGGAATCTAACAAATACCATTGGAAAGGTAAATAGTGCGACTTCAATCATATCTTTGATTCATCAGTTTTCGAACAATATGGAATGCGGTGATGTATTGAACCCGTGATAGGCTCGGTATCAAATGTGCCCCCGACGGGAGGGGTTCAATAATTTAGATTTACTTATAAAGTTCAATCCAATTTAGGATTTTCAACAACCACCATTGCAAGGATAAAAAGAAACTTATTGACAAAAGTCAACTGAATATCTAGACGTATTCAAAAGTTAGAAATCGTGGACGAATTTTAAGTGAAACACAAAAATTGGAATCACTTCATGACTGTGTACAAATAGGAGTATACATATATCCTGATAGATTGACATAAACGGCATCGAGATGAATATTTCGAAACAAAAAAAATAATAATGAAATCCGTTGCCTACTTTTAAAGATATTGAAGGAAGGAATTTACATAAAATGAAAAAAAAAAAAAAAAATTTTTAAACCGGCCAAATGCGCCTTTGTAAGCATTGTATTTTTCAAAAAATTGTATTGTTTCTCAGAAAAAAAAAATTGAAAAAATGCCGAGTAACCATTTCAATGCGTTGTTGTGGAAAAATGCCCGACTACTTATTTATGGATAATTGTTTCCGGGAAATTGAAAAAAGTGCAGAAATAAGGAAGAGCGCCAAGTTCATGAAGTTGAACTTGTCATTTTAAAAAACCACAGAACTTTTCATAACATCTAGAAATAATTGCAGCTTTTTTCTACAGTCGGCTGGTACTGTTGCAAATTTTATGAGTTCGAACTCATCAATGCCAACTCAATATTGTCTATTTCTGTGAGTTACGGAGTGCGTACGACCATAAAAAGTGTGGTTATCCACACAAAGTCAACGAAAAAGAGTGTCAATACAAGTGTTCCTTTAAAAAAAATTGTTCAGAAAATTCTCAGGACCAACGTAATTGGCGCGGTTTTTTGAAACACTCATTGCGGAGAGTTGTCGCAAAACAACCCTCGCAATGATGAACCTTCTCCATGCTTTTATGTTGCGAATGCTGCTAACTACCTGGCGATCACTATCTTAATTAATCTAATTTCTATCCATGAAAATTAAAATATTTGAAAATGGAAAAGAATAAACTTAAGCCATTAACTTAAATTATCCGGCCATTCCATCCAACACAATCACACAATTGACTATCTAAAGATTTGAACATCTAGCAAGGTGTAGTATATGCTTCAAAGCAATTTTTGAGTTCCAAAGTGAATCTTAAATCTCAAACAATAGACTCCTAAATAAGGATCCGCATTAAGATACAAAACCGCGCCAAGTACATTGGTCCTGAGAATTTTCTAAACAATTTTTTTCTTAAAGAAATACTCGACGCTCCGTATCTCTTGAACATTTCCCTGAAATTTACATGAGTTGTTGAGTTTTTCAAAAATATCTCAGAAACTATGGGAGATAGGGAATTTTTCTTGCAAAATTGGGAAAATTTTTATTTAAAAATTCATAAAACACCCCTCTTTGCAAAACCCCCCACTTTACAACCCTCCCCAGATATCACAACCACCCATTTTGCCAAATTCCCGCTCAAAAATTCGAAAAAATTTCTAGATTTTGGAAAATATTTTTTTTTTCTAAAAACAAGTATATTTTGGTTTGAAATTAATCCTAATTCTAATCATTAATTTTAAACAATTTTCTTATAAAACTTAGAAAAAAGTTTCTGGACTTTAGAAACCTGAAGGTTAGAAACCACGGTTTCTAAAATTTAGAAACTTCTTTCTAAAGCTAATCCACTTCTTTTCTCTCTGCATCTGTAATTTTTTTCATGTTCTGCAAGGGTATTTACATATATGTTGTGACATTGTCAGGTATTTTCAATTAAATACCCGACAATGTGGAAAGTTGCGTGCAATGACTACAAGTGATCCTTGACGTAAATGCTCGGAACTCGTGAATAATCAAATATATTTATGCCGACTATGGCCGAACACTCGATCCCTCTCTCAGCTTCTCAGTTCAGCTTAGCCTCCTCTCACACCGAAACACGAGTACAAGGCCCCAGCTTACCAATTTGTTGTCGCTAGGGCTCGTGCACACCACGATCCTAATTCTCTGGACCAGGAGTGGGATTCAGGGATCAGTAACCGCGAGAAGTATAAGTCGTAGCCGTCAAGCCCATTTTACCCCACACGTCCAATCGAGGACGCAAACAATACCCTCATTGTCACAATGTGTTAAAAAATTAATATAATTATCAAATTATTGTACAGATCGGGAGTGGAATTCTCAGTACGATGAATTTCACAATGCTAATAATTTGTTTTACCACGCGAGTGACTACTACCGCCACCATCGGAACCAATGTGAACTACATGCTGCTTCACATGATTTCAGGGGTCTCACCAGCCTCTGTTTGACCCATAGACATTTAATACATAGACTACGGATTCGGGTGGTGGAGGCTGCAAGAAATAGAAAAGGAGCGCCGTTCTGTCGATGGCTTCTCTCTTTGTCAAATATTTCTCAGAGTGGAGCAAGCACGGTCACGGAATGGGGGATACGTTCACTATGCAATGGCGACTATCCCTCTCTACGGCACCGTTCGACAGAGTCAGAGAACACTCTCTGTCCGTTTCGTGCTTTTTTCAATACACAGGAGGGATAAGAAACCCACAGTCGATGTATTATATGTCCATGGTTTTGCCTCCTTCCCTCTATTCTCCATGGTAAGACACTGTTGGCAATTCCTGGGAGGCGAAAAATAAGAATTCGAGTTGCGCTGTAAATTTAATGGCTCAAGTCTGACCGTTTTCGTTTAGAAGATAATGGAAACGGGAAAAATATGTATGCTAGTTCGTTGCTATGTGCATATCTTCGTAAATATTGAACGAAATAAATTAGTAATTGCATCAGTGGAAAGCGGATTGGTGATTTATATAGGGTAACTAAGGAAAGTTTTCGTCCAAGTGGGCGCATTTTTGCTTCCGAATGGAAGCATTGTAATCGACCAAATTCAAGTTTTCAATTTTTTGTATTCTGTCAACCTATTATGATCCAAAAAGTCCGAAAATACAATTTTTAGACCGCGTCCGTACGTATGTATGTACGTATGTAACAAAGTTTTTCTTCAATTATTCGCCAGTTCAACAATGGAATTCAATCTTTTCTTTTCTCAAATGTACATCCTACTGAGCTCCATCTAGAGCCATTAATTGAAATTCAATTCATTAACGCATTTTAAAAATTTTCGAATTTTTTCAAAAATCGGTTTTTTTAAGATAACTAAAAAAAATGTTCCAAATTCATTAGATAACGGCTTAAAAAATTTGGTGACATGCCCTTTCGACCGAGTTCGAAGATGAAGACGATAGCAGTAATCGTTACTGTGATTTTGGTGAAAGTTGGCAAATTTTTTTTTTTAATCAGAATTCCGCAGATATCTGGGGATTCTTGGCTTCGAATGAATTATGTCATAGCTTGAAATGTTTGTATTGATACCCTGAAGTGGAAGTTGAACGATGGTTACGATAACTGCCTCCGTTGATGTAATTTTTTTATTATAATTTTCAGAAATTTCAAATTTTTCATCAGTTTCCCCGAAAATTACCTCTTTCATGGTTTCTTCAAATTTGATGTTTCAAACTCAGTTAATTGTGAATAAATACATTTTTTCCAATGATATTCTGTTGAAATTTTGTTATGATATAAATAGTATCATTCTTTCATTTGATTTATACAAGAATTTCAGGAATCGCTTAAGGTATTGGAAAGTTTGTTTCCTTTCCGTGATTGTGGAAAATGCACTTGCGTTGATTATTTGAATGAAAGAAAAAGGTTCAAATTCATTTAAAGTTAATCTATTTATTTAGTAATTTTAAGGATTCATGCACAGCTGTTACGAGCAACTAAAATATCATTTTTTAAAAATCTGATATTTTAGTTATCTGGGGCCCATAATCCATGTCCTCTCCAGAAAACCCAGACAGAAATTGCAAAAGAGAACAGGTGTAGACTTTAAATAATGACGTTGCTAGTATTAATATTCCATTCTCATCTTCGTAATCATTGTCGTCAGTAATTTGGAAGTAATTGTTGGATCAAATTAATCCAGGAGGGTTATTGTGCCATGTAAAAATGTTACATTTTTCCCGGGGGAAAGTCCGCTTTCGCCAAAATAGAATTTTTCGGCAAATTCATTTAAGTATGCGTAAATAAAAAAAAAACAAAAACAAATGTTTTTGCAAAAAAACTGGGCCAAGAAAAAGTTTTGTGGGGTCGTTTCTGGAAAGAAGAAACATTCTTTTCTGGAAACCACAATTCCCATAGAAATTTTGCAAAAAATAAACAAATAAAAATCAAAGCCAAGTCAAGAAATGTCCAATGGATCATGGAATGTGCTATCAGATTATTATGGGGAGGATAACTCTATAAAATAGGGGCCACTCTTCATAAAATAAAAAATTCAGTAAAGACAGGATTCAAAGTTCTTGGCGCGGATCAGAAGATACAGATTGATACGAGACAATGAGTTGGAAAACTCCGTCATTGTTCGGTTTTTCACCGAAGTATTTTTTACCCACTCACACAAACGCACGAACTCATTCGCATGCACGCATGGCTTCTCACAGCTGACCCACTCGGTAACCTCAGATGACCGATAATTTATTCATCTGAACACCTGAGGCGCCACACAATAGACAGGGGTCACTGAATCGGCGAATTATTCGACACCTACCATCTCTCAATGTATTAATCGCCCTCAGTTGTCTATTGTACTCCGATGTAGTGACACGCGGAAGTAACGCTTTAGATTTTCTCTCTTTTGTTCTTCGCTTATATTTATTGCTAAATTCGCTTTGGTTCCTCTCATAACTATTGTTAGTTGCTCTTTAATTGTGTTAACTCGCTTTGATCACCTCAGGTAAACATTAATAAGTATAAATAGCGACAATTTGTGTTTATTAAATTGACTACATTGACCGACACCACGCGTGTAATTTCTCGACCTTCTCAGACTCCTGAAGATCCATAAACATCGCGCACCTAGTTCATTCCCTCCAACAAAAACCAGATTCGGCATCGAACAGACATAATAAAACATTTTATGTCATATTGTCACAGATTTTGACAGGGATGTTTTAATGACGTAAAATGGAGACATTATCTGACAATTAACAAGATATAACATTAAAATTTAATATTTGCAGATTAAATATCGGAAAGGGTTAGAAACTGGAAAATTATGACATATTCTGTAAAAAAATAGAATAAGGGACTTGAAGTTTTCAGGATTTTGTAGTTGGGATACTTTCGTTTGATTGATTCAAACTTAATTAATTAATCAATGATAAAGTGGACGCTGTAGCAATATAGAATATGGGTGAGGAAGAGGGGAGTTATAGATCGGAGGGAGGTAGGGGTGGAAACTAGAACTTGGGGCAAAATGGCATGCCCATACATCATCCATTGGCCTCCTTTTGAATAGAACTCGCTATCCCGTTTTACCCTACTGTGAAACAATGTGTCTCGATATAACATTATACGCCACTGTCTGATTTACCCTACTATGCCATTTTGCCCCACTATTCAATTTATCGTGATATTTCGTTTTACCCCACTATCTAATCTACCTGTCTCGCGATTCGCCTCAGTCTATTTTATCCCACTGTCTCTTCCACCATGTTTCCTCTTATCTTCCCCTCTCCCTCTTTGACCTCCGCTATCCCGTACTACCCCTTGTTCTCCTCTTATCATTCCCATCCCATGAATTACCTATATAAACCCCAAAAATATTAGTCTTATCAGCAACAACCACAAGGCCTAGAGGACTTCCGGGCATCCAATCGCGTTTCTACGCTCGAAGCGTACGGATGCACCAGTTCCGCACGAGAGCTATGAAACAAAGACTGCAATAAGTCAATAAAATCAGTATAATTCGTGAAACGAGATCAAAAACTTCTAATAAAGTGAGTGGCGAAAGCAAACAAGTTGGTGATAATAAATCTGCAATAGCGGAAAATACTAAAGAAGCTGCCAGTATCATGGACGCAGAGGAGCCGATCCTAAGCACGAGAGAGCTAACTCGGCTTGAGAGCAAATCCAAGAGCACTAATCACCTACAAGAGTTAATCCGAAAGGAAAAAGATAAGAAGAGAAAAAGAACTGAGCGATATTCAAGAAAAATTGATGCAAATACATCAGACCGTAGTTTGAATTCAGTAGTTTAACCTCAGGAGATATAGACGAAAAGACCCCAAAACGCCAAAACCAGAACCCCACACCAGCACAAATGGAGCAATCAGATAAACAATGAGTAGACCAAGTGGAGATAATAGTTGGAGATATTCAATCCAAGTATGATCACATCGAAAAAGAATATGAATCTCTCCTAAGAGTGAATCAAAAATTGAAAGAGCAATTGAAACCACCACCAAGGAAGAACCAGCAGAAAAAACGAAGCCAGCACGTGCAACTCAACAGAGAAGCAGCCGGGGGAACACCACAGGCGAACCAGCAACACACACAGAGGGACACACAGGCCAGTGACATCGCAAGCCAAGCACTCACCGATGTTGAAGACAGCGAGACGACTGAGCATCACACCCATCCCAATGTCACAACAGAGAACATCAAAACACACACAAAGATGAAAATACCTCCGATTAATATCTCAGGTAAAAATGTAAAAGAAACCATCCACACAACCTCTCTAGATTTAAATATCAAAGACTTCAAAATAAAGACCCTCAATAGTTTTGGTAACACCTACTGCAGCCAGATAGTATTGAAAATCACAACAAAATACGTGATGCATTGAAAGAGAGAAACATTGATCACTTCACATTCACTCTAGATGAAAATAGAAATCAAACATTTCTCTTAAAGGCAGTAGATAGTAGTTACACCCCAGACGAAATTTTGATGGATTTAAGAAGCCAAGAAAGTACAAATTTAGAGTTCATTAAAGTTACAAAATTGTCAACACCGAAATCTAGAAAAAATAAGGTAGAACTACCAATATACATTGTTCAAATCACACCCCAGAGTCAACCAAGCAAACTGAAAGAAATAAAATATATTCTTCACCAGAAACTTGAATGTAAAAAAATTGAAAAAAGAGACCCATTGCAATGCAAAAATTGTCAGAGGCTGGGCCATGCCGCATAAAATTGTAACATGCAATATCGATGTGTCAAATGCATTGAATCCCACTTGCCGGGACAATGTAAAATACTGATCCATCAGTTCCCAAAGAGATTCTATATTGTGTACTATGTCAACAATACAGGCCTCCAGCGTCTTACAAACGCTGTCCGAAACGTAAAGAATTGATAAAAAAATCCCAACACAGAACAAAAAACCCAACGAAGATATTCCGATTTTACAACAGGTGAGACAAGTCATTAGGGACCCTAATATTCAATACTCTCAAATCGTCCAAGGAGCAACAACAAGTCAATATAAGCCTAAAGAAAATGATTACTTGCTTGAAGAAATGAAGTCAATTAAAGTGCAATTACAAACTTTACTCACTCTAGTACATAACAACACAGCGAAAATTGATCTCCTTATGATGGAGAACACAACCCTCCATATCAATGGCGACCAATACAATGAATAAGAAAATAATTGAGAAACTGAAAATAATTCCAGTAAATGTCAATTCAATAATCAGAAATAGCAGAAGAAACAGTTTATTGAATAAAATAAATCAACATAACCCAGATATTGTCCTAATTTGTGAAACTAAAATTAGCTCGCAGCATAAGTTAGAATTTGAAAAATATAATATAGAAAGAAAGGATCGACCAAACAATAAACAAGGCGGAGGAATCGCCATTCTAATCAAGAAACCCCTAGAGTATTCATTAATTGAAACCTCTTACAGTAATAATACAAAAATCATAGAAGCATTGACCCTTCAATTTCCGCTTGATAATGGCTACAAGCTAATATTTATAACAATATATGTACCTCATGGGCAGAATGAAAAATTCAAGGAGAAATTTCGAAATTTATTTGAAAAATTGAATCTCAATGATGAAAAAACTTACTACATTATAACTTACTACATTATGATCTGAACGCGAAACATGGCAATTGGGGAAACCCAACTAACAACACACGTGGAAATTTTCTCGCTGATTGGCTATTGAATTTCCAAGATAAATTCAAAGTTGAACTGTATTACACCGATATTCCCTCCTGCCCCCGAGCAAATTCATCTTGATTTATGCCTAGCGGACCAAAGACTCACGATTCCTGACCCTGATATCCATTGTATTAGAGCCATGCCCTACGATTCAGATCATAATGCATTATTAATTGAAGCCAAAATAAAGAATAAGAACGATTGGTTAATGAATATTAAAGAAGAAATCCCACGATTCAATTACAAAAAAACAAATTGGGATAAATTTCAAAAATATTTAGATAAATGTTACACCACGAAAATTTCATCAGATAGGAATTTAACGAAAGATGAAATCAACTTCCACATAAACGACATCGAAAAAAAACATAATTAAAACGATAGAAAAAATTGTCCCCACAGTAAAAAGTAAGAATAGCTCAGAATGCTACAAAAACCCCATAATCATAAAGTTAGAAAAAATTGAAAGCTTGTTATTAACAAGAATAAACAAACTTTATAGAGAGTTTAAGACATATAAAAACACAGAACTAGATTCCCTCAATGAAGAATTGAGAATAATTAGAAAATTACTCAAGCAAGAATATCAGAATTCGATAAACAAATTCTGGACTGATAGGATTAAGAATATTCCAAAGAATACGGCGCAATCATTTCCAATGATAAACCAAATATTTAGACCTAAGGGCAAAATAGATATCGACAATTTCATAATCGATGATAAGAATGAAGATATTTTAGCACAAACTGCCATAAGACCCAAGGATTGTTCAAAAAAAGATGAAAAAATATTCATTACAGGCCCATTACAAAAATTGAACATCTTAGACCAACATTTTGCAAATATTCATGAACAAAATGAAGACTTGGCAAGAGAATGCCTAAAAGATATAATTTACAGAGATGCAGATAAATTAAAAGAAATGCTGGAAAGTGAAGAAACAATCACAATATTCACAGAAAATAATAGAGCCGATTATCCGATTGATACTTCCTCAACGTACTTTACAAGTACATTTAAATTAACAGGAATATTCAGTAAACTAAATAATAAAAGGTCGTCAGGCAGTGACAAAATCCCAAATATTGTGTTAAAGCACTTATCAAATAGACTAATTGAAAATTATTGCATCATTTTTAATAACTGTCTGAATTATATGACATTTCTTCAAAGATGTAAAGAAGCAAATGTCATAGCAATCCAAAAACCAGGGAAAGATCCAACAAACCCTACCAGTTATGGACCAATAAGCCTATTACGAAATATAGGAAAAGTATTTGAAATTGTCATAAATATAGCACTCAACTCTTTTTGTAAAGAGAAAGGTATTATACCGAACGCCCAATTCGGATTTATACATAAACATTCGACAGTTCACGCCGTGTCGAAGCTCTCCTCAGATATTGTGGGGCAATTAATAGGAAACTATACGTCGGAGCTTGTCTAATCGATCTGGAGAAGGCCTTTGATACCATCTGGATCAGAGGCTTAATTTACAAATTGATGAAAAAAGGCTTTCCTGAGCACACGATAATACTGATATGGAATATGATCACAAATAGAAGTTTCAAGACTACTGACGGGATGTTTAATTCCGAAAAACGATTTATCATACCTAATGGAGTTCAAAAGGGGACGGTGAATTCTCCGATCCTTTTCAATATATACATTAGTGACGTACTCCAATTGTACGAGATAAACAAAGACAATGAAAAATATGGTCTTTCATTCGCAGATGATTTGATTATATATTATATTGATAAAAAAGTAGAAAATATTCAAAAAGGTCTGTGTTCAGAATTTAATGTCCAATTTTGGCACTGAGACAGCACCTCTCGGACTGTCGTCTGAATTCACGAGCGCTGAAACATGCCATCATTGCGAAATGATAAATCAGTATTAGTTCATACCTGGAGAGTGATTCATTGNAAAAAAAAAAAAAAAAAAAAAAAAAAAAAAAAAAAAAAAAAAAAAAAAAAAAAAAAAAAAAAAAAAAAAAAAAAAAAAAAAAAAAAAAAAAAAAAAAAAAAAAAAAAAAAAAAAAAAAAAAAAAAAAAAAAAAAAAAAAAAAAAAAAAAAAAAAAAAAAAAAAAAAAAAAAAAAAAAAAAAAAAAAAAAAAAAAAAAAAAAAAAAAAAAAAAAAAAAAAAAAAAAAAAAAAAAAAAAAAAAAAAAAAAAAAAAAAAAAAAAAAAAAAAAAAAAAAAAAAAAAAAAAAAAAAAAAAAAAAAAAAAAAAAAAAAAAAAAAAAAAAAAAAAAAAAAAAAAAAAAAAAAAAAAAAAAAAAAAAAAAAAAAAAAAAAAAAAAAAAAAAAAAAAAAAAAAAAAAAAAAAAAAAAAAAAAAAAAAAAAAAAAAAAAAAAAAAAAAAAAAAAAAAAAAAAAAAAAAAAAAAAAGAGTGATTCATCTAAATCTTGATCAAAATTCGGCAACAAAAAATATTCAATTCAGTATTTTCGATTGAAAATCAAGCAGACCTTTTCATTCTGAATTTTTCAATTGGAAGTGTTGTTCAAATTTGTAATAGTGTAGATTATTTTTTTTATTAAACGACTTTTGAGTGCGAACAAAGAAAAAATTCGTGTTCGTGTTCGAGTTTATTCAGTGCACTAATCTAACCGATTCACCAAGAAATCAGCCCAATTCTCCCAGACAAAAATCCAAAATCCAGTTCTCTTTTTCATTCAAAGAAAATTCCAGCCTAGAAAAACTCCATCCGACGCTGCCCAAAAATCCCAAAAACCAGAAAAAGTCTTATTCAATTCAGTTCCATTCCCAAATATTGGTCCTTCGAGCCGGATTTTGGCCATAACGGTCGCGTCGGTTCAAGTGTTAGATTCATTAGAACCATTCAAAAATCAAACCAGATTATTCTAGAATAAAATTTGTGGTGAAGTCAATTCAATTCGCACGAGTAGTGAGAACAAAGGGACAGTGTTTACGTTTTGCGCCGGGCTCGAGTAGTCCAAACATACACAACATTCTAAAACCGCAGTGACACTCAGTACACGGCAACAGTGATAGAGAGTTTAATGAACAGGAGTGCTCAACCAGTGACATTTAATACAAGATAAATTCACTTGTGCCGAACAGTCGGTAAAACGGAAATCAATTCAACCAGCAATATTCTCACCGTCGGTAATGTGATTAACGTCGGCCAGGTAGAGACTCCATTCGAATGTGATCAAGTGAAACAGACCCTGAGGAAACCTTTGAAGAAGTTGAAAACCAAACAGCTCAAGGAGATTTCCAAACATCAATTAGCAAATTATTAATTCAAGAAGAAAATTTAATCACCTCAACCTCAAAAAACTCAACAACACCCCTTGAAATTGAGAATCCCATCATCACTGTCACGGATATATCAGATTCTGAACCAAAGATTACGCTCCAGGAGACAATTTACAAAAGAATTGATTCAGAATCACCTGGCAACAATAGTGGACCATACATAGCGGACTCACGGGTTTCAATTCAATTAACCAGGGGTAATATTATCCAGAAAGTTAAACGGTTCACCGAATCAACGGAATTCCACAGTTTTAGCCTCACTCAACTGAACATTAAACTTCAGTTAATCACAGAACAATATTCATCCCTCACCAACTACCATCAACAACTCCTGTTGCTGAATGATGCCCCTTTATAGGAAGACGATTATTTTAAGAACGACTTATACGATGCAATTCTGGCGGATTACATCCAGGGAAAATCAACTCTAACAGAACGCATTGAGGAACTTCAAGCTGCAGAACTGAAAGCACAGACCGAATCAACACGAAGTGAAGCCCAACAAGACAGCGCCCTAGCCCTATCAGCACTGCAACGATTCCCGGAGATCCCAATCAAGGCTTTCAGCGGAGCTCGTAGAGACTATCCCGCGTGGGTTGATCTGTTTCACTCATTGATAGAAAAGAGAACAGACATCGATAGTGTGAGGAAGATGCATTTTCTGAAAGGCGCACTGCAAGGAGAAGCCGCCGACCTTATTTCAAACTTGAAGGTTACAGAAACAGCTTTCGACACAGCGTGGAAACTCATCAAGGAAAGGTATGAGAATAAATGCTTACTCATTACAGCCGAACTCAACAAGCTAATGGAGCTGCCACTAGTCAAGGAGAGGAAGGCTTCAGAGCTACACCGACTTATTCCTGACACCACATAATCAACGGATGCACTGAATGCGCTAGACGTCCCAACAGCAGAGGGGGGTCCGATTCTTGTTCAGAATATCCTGCGGCCGTTGAACAAGGTCAGCCGAGAGGCTTGGGAGAACAAGATTGGGAAGCTGACTGAATATCCCACGTACCCATTCTTGGCGGAGTGGATCAAATCTCGAGCAGATGCATTGGAAGCAATTGAATTCAAGAAAGCACGTCAAAAGAGCCTCCCATCTTCGCAGAGCAATTCACCTAGTAAACAGAGCCACTCATCCAGCAAAAAATCAAGTTCAGGGAAGGATTCGCCTCAGTCAGCCAAGGTCATGCATACCAACACAGCAAACCAGAGAGAAAGGTCGTCTCAGCAGAGACAAGACAAGCCCAAATTATCAGAAAGAGAAAAATCAACCATGAAGAGTCAGTTCCCATGTGCAGTGTGTGGAAAAGAGCACTTTATCGTCTACTGTGATGAGTTCAGGAGCCTTTCAGAGGATGACAGGATGAAGGTGGTTGACCAGTTCATTTGCTTCAACTATTTTGGCAACCACCGTCACAGCAAATGCACATCAAGTAAAAGGGGCACCATTTGTGGTGAATCACATCACACGATGATTCGCACGCCCTCCGCTGCATTCATGAAGAAGAAAAAAGAAAAACAAGACTCTGAGCGAACCAGGGGTTCGGAGGCAGCCAGCACGAAAAAGTGACTAATAAAAGGCAATAGTCGAACCACCCAGCTCAATTCACCCCGAAGAAGTAGATCAGTTCCATCCAAGAACATCAGCATCAGCTCTCCTGAGGACAATGAGTACACTGATTTACTCAAGATCAGCGATTCCAGTGGAGCCAGCACTCACCAGGTCGACTTATCAATCACCGGGCAGAGTTGTTCGACCACTCACAGCATGATTTCAACCAGACCCAGTGTACTTCTAGCCACAGCAATGGCTTACCTGGTCATCAACAACAGCAACACTCAACCGGTACGTTTGTTAATTGATACTGGATCTAAGCTTACCTTTGTTTCAAAGAAACTCATCAAGCAGTTGCAAATTCCCATGAAAAAATCATCGATCACTGTAACGGTTCTCCAGGAAATACCCTCAGGCAAAACAAAGGGAAAAGTCCAACTCACACTAAGGTCAATGCATAACGAGCAACAAATTGAGCTCGAAGCTTATATTTTAGGTGGAATCACGGCCTCGCTACCTTCATTCTCAACCAGAACGATTCAGCACCCTCAGTTCAAATCACTTCAACTAGCAGATCCAGAGTACCTGACTTCCCGATCAGTCGAGATTCTGCTCGGCTCAGATAATTATCGGCGAATTATCGAGAAGGGTTTGTAGAAAGGGGACTCAAACTCACCCATGGCTCAACTCACTTTGTTTGGATGGATTGGTCTTGGACCAGTTGACGACAGGAATTCGTCAACAAGCAGCACACATCACGTTGTCACTAATGAAGAGTTTAACGACTTGCTAAAGTCATTCTGGATTCAAGAAGAGGTTCCAACAACAGCAGACTCGACTTATTCACCAGAGCAAATTCATTGTGAGGAACATTTTCAGAAAACACATAGCAGAGACAGTCATGGAAGATATACAATGAGGTTACCGCTCCATTCATCAGCATCGTTATTAAGAGAATCAAAATCGAGGGCAAAGACCTACCTGACAAGTCTCTTGAAGAGAATGTCAAACGATGCTACTCTCCTGCAAAGATATACGGAATTTCTTCAGGAATATAAAACGTTGGGACACATGAAACGCATTTCAGATCAATATTCACAAGGAACTGCTGCAGTTGGCGGCCAATCTGTCGAGATGACCTCGGTACATGCTGCTTCTGGAGCAGGAGGATTGAGGGTTTCGATGGACAACCCTTCAACTCAGAGTTCAAAGATTCCAGAGTATTTTTTCCCGCATCATGGAGTTTTGAGAGAGAGCAGTGAGACGACAAAATTAAGAGTTGTATTCAATGGGTCCAGCAAGACCAGTTCCGGAGTTTCACTCAATGACATTATGCACATTGGAGCCAAGATTCAGCGATACATTTCGGACGTACTCATCTATTGCAGACAGTATCAATACATCTTCATGACTGATATTACCTAAATGTTCAGGCAGATAAATGTTCACCCAGATGACTGGCCCCTCAAACAAATCCTATGGACTGATTCAAGCAGGGAGATAATCACTTATCAACTCACCGCAGTGACGTACGGGACAAGATCAGTGCCCTTTCCAGCTGTACGAGTTCTTCAATAACTGGTATCAGATGAGGCGGATAAATTTCCGCTAGCTAAAGACCCTCTTACGAAAGGCAGATATGTGGACGATATCTGCGGAGAAGCTGATTCACCAGAGGAACTCAACGAAGTGGCTCGCCAAGTCCAGGGCCTATGTCTCGCGGGGGATTTCCCCCTACCAAAATGGCACAGAAATTCAAGAGCATTCCAGTTGACTGATTCACAAGCGCAGATTATCCAAGAGGAACGATCAATAGAGAAACGTTCAACAGAAGTCCCAAACAAAAATCCTTGGAATTTCATGGTCGCCTAGATCAGACGCATTCACCTTCACGTCCAGAGCACCAGACAATCCAACAATCACAAAGAGAATAATCCTATCAGAGATAGCACAGCTGTTTGACCCATTGGGTCTACTCTCACCAGTACTAATCAACGCAAAGGTCTTACTGCAAGGACTGTAGATAGAAAAACTAGGTTGGGATGATCCTCTGGCCCCAACAACTGCAAAAAAGTGGGATCAATTCAGAATAGTACATTACGCAACTAGTGCGGAAAGCAGGCGGTTACTGATACCGCCTGCTGTCCGCACGTCTTGCGTATACTATTTTATATGATAAGTGCGTGATGAAGTCTGGGGGCGGAGGGGGGGAGAGTGGGGGGTGTGGGGGTGAACCCCCCCACGAGAAAAGGGAGTCCAGGGGGCGAAGCCCCCCGTGGGGGGGGGGGGGGGGGGCAAAGCCCCCCCCCCACTGAAAAAAAAGATCACATTTATTTAAAAAAATAATTATAAAAAAGTGTGATTTAAAAATTATGCGGAACTTCTGAAGAAAAAATTAATTATATTCATTAAATATGTAGTTCAAAAAACTTGTGAAGTATTTTTAATTGAAAAAAATTAATTATAATAATTACAAAATATAATTTTTACAAATCATTAAGAATTCGCAAAAAAAAGAAAATTATAATTATAAAAAAATATGATACAAAACGTTATATTTTTCTATCGAAGTTGTTGATTTTTGGCCTTTTCGGCATTTTCTAAAATATCTGATGGAAGATTTTCGTTGTTGTTATCAAAATCATCATAACGGATTCTCTGCTGTGGAGTTTTTGGCGATCCTGCTGTTGCTTCATTGGAGAATATTTTATTTCCATTTTCTTCAAATGTCACATCACCAATAAACCCCTCCTCATCAGTAAATAAATTCTCCTCACTGCCTAACTCTTCATCACTATCAGGAATTATACGATTTTGCCTCATTTTATCTGCTTCGAAAATCACCTTTTCATTTTTCAGTCATTCCATGTATTCATTCCATGTATTCAGAGGTTAGATTTTCTTCCTTGTTATTCTCTTTTAATAGGTGATGCGCATGCGCGTCATGCGTTATTTCGGGTTTCAGTTGAGTGTGGGTAGGCGCTTGAAACCCACTACTTTCCAGCTGACTATAGTCAATTGAAACCCATGCGGTTACACGCACGTATCATATAAAAGAATTATCCCTACTTCTAAAAGTCAACATTCTCAGGTGGCCAGGACTGAAGAAGGATACAAGAGTAGAGGTGCACGGATTCTCCGATGCTTCGCAAGTGGCGATGGCTGCAGCCGTTTACCTGCAGACTATCAACGAAACGGAAACGAAAATCACCTTAGTCATCTCCAAAACAAAAGTGGCACCACTGAAAAGACTCACCATGCCGCGACTGGAGCTGACTGCTGCTTGCCTCTTAGCAAAACTCACTAGGTATGTTCTAGACTAATTAAACTTGTCTAATTCACCTGTATTTCTGTGGACAGATTCATCAGTGACCCTTACCTGGATCAATTCACACCCCTCACGTTGGAAGGAGTTTGTGAGAAATCGAGTTTCACTCATTCACGACATAGTCCCAGAATGCAACTGAAAATTCGTTCCTAGCAAGGAAAATCCAGCAGACTGTGCCAGCAGGGGCTTAACAGTTCAACTGTGGTGGCATGGGCCAGCTTGGCTCCAGAGAGATTCATCAGCATGGCTAACAGATACTCCAACATCAATTTCACCAAAACACTTAGAAGAAAAATCAGGAGTTCTACTGACAGCAAAGGTTCAACCAATCATCTGGGACCTAATCAACAAATATTCAACTATGACAAGGCTGTTGAGGGTAACAGCAATCTGTCAAAGAGTCATCGAAAGGATGAAAAGGACGCCCAACTCCTCTCTAGCCACTCCACTCAACCTCGGAGACCTGGAACAAGCCAGGCTCTTCTGAATGAAAACAACGCAAGCAGCCCACTTCAAGGAAGAGTTAAAATCACTGTCACAAGGCCAGGTTCTAAGTAGGTCCAATCCAATCACGAGACTAACTGCATGTATTGATCCCCAGGGTATCTTACGAGTTGGAGGTCGTCTTCATCTAGCTAAACTCACCACAGAAAGCAAACACCAGGCAATCCTTCCGAAAGACTCTCAGCTCGCCCAGCTTATGATCAAAGACGCTCATCATAGGACATTCCATGGTGGGATCCAGTTGACACTTGGCTACGTGAGACGTTCTTACTGGATTCTATGCGGACGAGCCCCAAGATCATTATACGTAAGATCATTCATCCTAAAGTGTGTCCCCTGCACCAGACGAAGAGGAATTCGTGCACAGCAGCTCATGGGACAATTGCCAGAAGCTAGACTCACCCCAGCGAAAGCGTTCACCCACACTGGATTAGATTATGCTGGGAGTGTCACTCTTAAGACGATCAGTGGACGAGGAGCCAAGACATACGAAGGCTGGCTAGCAATCGTTGTATGTATGACTACATCAGCAATTCACATCGAGGTGGTCACCGACTATTCAGCAGAGCAGTTCATAGCAGCATTCAGACGATTCATCAGTCGCAGAGAACCCTGCAAAAACCTCTATAGCGACTGTGGCAATAATTTTCTGGGAGCAGAAAAAGAGCTAAAACGACTATTCACGTCTGGGACAGCAGAAGCTCATCACCTAGCTAAACGCCTCCTCAACGATCAAACTCAGTGGTCATTCAACCCTCCATCAACTCCACACTTTGGGGAAAAGTGGGAAGCTGCGGTCAAATCCATCAAACATTATTTGAGAAGGACAGTAGACAATGCTCTGATGACATTTGAGGAAATCACAACTCTACTGGCACAAATAGAAGCAGTTCTAAATTCAAGGCCACTAGAACCCCTCACAAATGATCCAGAAGACTTCAACGCACTCACACCAGGACATTTCTTAATGCTCGATTCACCAGCAATAATTCCAGAACCATCATTAGAGAATGTCAACACGGCCAGACTATCAAGATGGCAAGCAACTCGACAAAGAATGCAACAATTCTGGAAACAGTGGTCTCCAAGCTATCTCCAGCAATCTAAATCCATATCCATGTGGCATTATCCTAAACACGACATCAAGAAGGGTTCTCTGGTCCTCATCACAGATGAACGATTCCCCCCGGCCAAGTGGCCATTAGCTAGAGTTACTGCTCTGCACCCTGGAAAACATGGACTAACCAGAGTAGTGACGGTTGGCACAGATATTTCAACATTCGAGAGGCCAATCGCCAAACTGGCGATTCTACCAATTCCCTCATCAGAAGATTGATCAGCAAGAACTACTCATAGTTTATTCAAAATTAATCAATTTTTGTTCGAGAAATACTGTGTCACCCCAGGATGTAATAAGTCAACGATGCAGTCGTTGACGGTGGGGAGTATATTCAGAATTTAATGTCCAATCTTGGCACTGAGGCAGCACCTCTCGGACTATCGTCTGAATTCACGAGCGCTGAAACGTGCCATTGTTGTGAGGTGATAAATCAGTCTTAGTTCGTACCTTGAGAGTGACACATCTAAATCTTGATCAAAATTCGCTAACAAAAAATATTCAATTCAGTATTTTCGATTCAAAATCAAGCAGAGCTTTTCATTCAGAATTGTTCAATTGGAAGTGTTGTTCAAATTTGTGGTAGTTTAGATTATTTTTTTTACTAAACGACTTTTGAATGCAAACAAAGAAAAAATTCGTGTTTGTGTTCGAGTTTATTCAGTGCACTAGTCTAACCGATTCACCAAGAAATCAGCTCAATTCTCCCAGACAAAAATCCAAAATCCAGTTCACCTTTCCATTCAGAAAAAATTCCAGCCTAGAAAAACTCCACCCGACGCTGCCCAAAAAATCCCAAAAACCAGAAAAAGTCTTATTCAATTTAGTTCCATTCCCAAACAGTCTGAAAGATCTCTTTGGAAAGATTAAATTTTTTTGCCATACATGGAAATTGAAGATTAATGATGGGAAATGTGAAACCATTCTGTTCAAACCAAACCTAATGACAGCTGCCCATGAAGTGAAAAAAAATTATAAACAATTTCATATGAAACCAGCTTCAGATGCAGAAAAAAATAGTCCACATAAACAAATCGTTAAATACCTCGGAGTGAATATCGATGAAAACTTGAAATTTACTCAACATATCAATATCCAACTGGGGAAAGCAGAAAAAGCATTCCAATTGCTCAAGAGACTTTTTCATAATAAACATCTCAATATGAGAACCAAAGTCATCTGTTATATGCTACTAATAAGACCGATATTGACCTATGGCTCTGTAGTATGGTTCAACCAGAGTACACACGTGATTGAGAAATTAAGATGTTTTGAAAGTAAATGCTTGAGAGCATGTCTTTCGATGTATATATCCGAACAAAGTAATTTCAAGCATTACGTGAGTAATCTGAGACTATACGAAGCAGCCAAAACCCCAGGATAGATATCCATATCTTAAAATTAATAAGAGGCTACTGTTCAAACGTCAAGAAAATAGACAAACCAGTGATATCTGAAAGCTGCACTCTAGACGAGAATTACAAAATCAAATCACTTGAGACTGGATACGTTCCACCAGAGGGTTTTATTTACTTAGATAAAAATAATTACATACAAGATGTTAAAGGTGTTCCCGTCATTTATCATGTGCACAGGTCATCTCAAGTCAAATCAATCCATTGGGCGCCGAATTTGAACACGGAAATAGAAAATGGAATATGGAGATATAATATGTCAATTGCGAACCTGGAAGAGTACAATAGACACAGAGACAACAAGAAGAAATACTGGTGGTTAAAAAACCAATAAAAATATAGGGAAAAAATGGTTATCCCTTGTAAATAATGTATATATGCACATACATCGACTCTTTAGTTTGTAAGTTTAGCATAGGGTGTCCTCGAGCACATGATAAGCAACGAGTGGTTTTTGAAGCCTTTCCACTCAAAACAATAAGAGCAACTATATTGATTATGGTTGAAACTACAAAATAGGAATAATAACAAAACCAGTCATACCGATAGGGATCATAACAAAGCACGTCGTTAAACGAGTTTTTTGTATCGAATCATTTAGATAAGAAATCTTTTGTTTATTAGAGAAATGTATAAACCCACAATTGATTATGTATTTGGCTATTATGACAATAAACATCTTTGAAAAAAAAAAACTTCCGGGTATCCAGCGATCATCGAAGCTAAGCATCATCGAGCGGGGTCAGTATCTGGATGGGTGACCGTTAGGGAACACCGAAAGAACCGTTCAACCGAAGTCTTTTTTTTATATATATATTATTGGGTTGATGAATTCGAGACTTTAATGTAGTTAATTATCCCCTACCGATAAAATTGGGGCAGTTATTAAAGTAGGTTGTAGTAATTCATCAAATTTTATTTTTAAAAACACTATTCTGACATTTTATGGCAAAAAATATCATTGAATGTTAAAAGCGGCGAAAGAGAACTTCCAGGACAGTCGCCATATTATGGCCAATTCTGCAAATATAATTTCGAATATTCGTCAAATTATGACGGTTCATGGCGAAAAATGCCATTTAATGGTGAAAAATGTCATTAAATGGCGAAAAAGGAGGGAACTCTCAGGGTAGTCGACATATTATGACAAATTATGGCAAATTCTGTGAAAATTCATCAAATTATGACAGATTTTTCGGAGAAATTATGACATTATATGACCTACTTGTTCCAAGCCGCGGTCATTTATTGTCAATTTCTGACCAGAATTGATGAATTCTGACATATTGTCACAGATTCTGACATAGTATGACTATGAATTTGAGATTTTCTATCAAAATTTGTCAGAATCTGTTAACTCGATTTCCACGAGGGAAGCTTCTCATTGATGTAACTATTGGTTTATTCCTGTCATGTCAGAATGGACGAAACCTTTCTTCAATAACACTGTATGTCAGCCATGAAAAACTGACATGAAAAAGTATGAAAACTTTTTGATGAAATAATTTTTAGAGTCGAATGTTTTAATCTCAAAATGGAAATATCTCGCAAGATAAATAGTTGGAGTTTCAAATCGAATTGATAGAAGGTCAATTATGGGGAAATTTGCAAATAGCACTTGAAGGTTCTCTTATTTACTCGTTGTCTTTTTAATCTGTCGAGAGGATAATGCCGAAAAGGATTCAGAAGGTTTAAATTCACAATGATTTTAATACTTTATATTTTCATTAGTAAGAGTGAATTTACAATCTTAGTAACTAATGATTTTTGACTTACATGAATTGTTTCGTTGATCGGTGACACTTACGATATCGATTGACAATTGTTTCAAAAATGTTTTCGTATCATTTAAATTATTTTAAATGATGATAATTATTTTCCAAATTCTATCGATAAGATGTATGAGTATTTTTTAAAGAAAGAATCATAAAAGATTCTATTTAATTTGAAATTGAGGCTTGAAAGACTTTAATTAGTAATGAGTCATGAAAGACTTTTTATAGAAAGTAGAATAGAATAGAAAATGTGCGGCTGGTCACTTAAAGCGCCCAGAGTCACCTAAATCATACGATCTTTTGTAACTTCCGCCTTAGTTTCGGTCAGTCACACAGCCCCAGCCCTGTGTTTCTCACTAGGCTAATAAGGCTGGTGACAGCCGCTTGTTGTAAGTCCTCTGGTTTCAGGAAAGCCTGGCCCCAGATTTTATAGCGACGGAGTGCTAATAGGGGGCATTCACATAAAATGTGGATGACGCCCTCCTTATCGCCTCCGCACAGTCTGCAGTCTTCTTGTTCTGCAAGTTTCATCTTGAACAGATGAGCTCTGAGAGCTGTATGACCCGTAAGGAGCCCTACTGCTACCCTTAGATCCCCTCTGTGCAGCTCCAGAAGCTTTCTGGTTATAGAAAGTAAAGTGATGAAAAACTCTACGTATTACTTTGAGATTATCGAAGAATATAATGATGATATCGTAGTGTAGACTTTTGAGGTTGAAATCTCAAAAGTAAACGCACAAGCCAACGGCTGAAGGGCAAGTCGATTGTCGGAGTTACAACGACTTTGACGACTGGTGACTTGTAGATGATGGAGGTGCACTGGTAACTGAATTCGGTGCCCTCGAGCAGCCCTTATACATCCTTGATTTAACCATGATGCACGGGGTGTTACCCTGGTGACTAAGTATTTTCTTATTTTTTTTGTGTTTGTTCAGCTCCGTGAAGTGGGCACCCCACTTGGTTGGATTTGAACCAAAATTTCATAATTGATAGATTTTGAGCTACTCGTGATAGTAGTAACGTTTTTCTTGTTTGTAGTTTGAAATTGAGCGTCCAATTCGTTTTTGAAATACAGTTAGGAACTATTCCATAGTTAGAGCTGGAGTGACATTGGATTCTCGTCTGCAATCGTTTGTAGTTGATTGTAGTTCTGGAAATTTAACGATCGGAATCGTAATAAACGTTCAATCGATTTTTTTTAACAGTTAGGAACTATCTCATAGTTGTATTTGAAATGACGTGGGATTCTTATCTGCAATCGTTTGTAGTTGATTGTAGTTTTGGAATTTTCGTAATCGGAAATCAAATGAGCGTCCAATCGATTTTTGGAGACCAAGTAGGAACTGATTGAAAGCTATAGCCAGAATGAGCTCGGATTCCTGTCTAAAATCGTTTGTGGTTGTTTGTAGTGCTCACAAATTTCCAATGCACCGAGAAGAAAGAGTGGTGTAGAGTTGAGATATGTAGGAGAATTCGTTTGTAGGTGTTTCTAACAGTGAAAAAAATCAATAAGAAAAGATCTTTATGAACCAACGTTCATACTTAATTGTAGTTTTGGAATTTTCCCAATCCAAACTCAAATGAGCATCCAATCGATTTTTGGAGCCCAAGTAGGAACTTGTTTACAGGTATAGCCAAAATGAGCTCGGATTCCTGTCTAAAATGGTTTATAGTCATTTGTAGTACTCACAGATTTTCAATGCACCGAGAAGAAAGGGTGGTGTAGATTTGAGATAAGTAGAAGAATTCGTTTGTAGGTGTTTCTAACAGTGAAAAAAATCCATAAGAAAAGAAGATCTTTGTGAACCAACGTTCATACTTAATTGTAGTTTTGGAATTTTTCCAATCCAAACTCAAATGTGCATCCAATCGATTTTTGGAGCCCAAGTAGAAACTTGTTGACAGATATAGCCAAAATGAGTTCGGATTCCTGTCTAACATGGTTTGTAGTTGTTTGTAGTACTCACAGATTTTCAATACACCGAGAAAAAAGGGTGGTAGACAATTGAGATATGTAGAAGGATTGGTTTGTAGTTGTTTCTAACAGTGAAAAAAATCGAAAAAATTGAGAACCTTATGAACTGTTGAAATGTAGCGCCCTACGCCAGTCTCCCTTTTTACCGACAGTGTGGCAGACTGTGTCGCCACGGCGCCGTTGCGCCTCTCGTTGATATACTCGTACTATGCATCACTTGTGCCGCGACCGTTGTCGCATTACGTGTCTGAATAAAGATTAATTACTTTTACGATAATAAAACTGTGTTTAATCGTTATTTCAATCCTACATAACCATTCATGAACCAACGTTCATACTTGATTGTAGTTTTGGAATTTTTCCAATCCGAACTGAAATGAGCGTTCAATCCGTTTTTGAAATACAGTTAGGAACTATTTCATAGTTGTATTTGAAATGACGTGGGATTCTTATCTGCAATCGTTTGTAGTTGATTGTAGTTTTGGAATTTTCGCAATCGGAAATGAAATGAGCGTTCAATCGATTTTTGGAGCACAAGTAGGAATTGATTGATAGCTATAGCCAAAATGACATCGGTTTCCTATCAAAAATGGTTTGTAGTTGATTATACTACTCATAGATTATCAATACACCGAGAAATAAGGGTGGTAGAGAGTTGAGATATGTAGAAGATTTCGTTTGTAGTTGTTCTAGAAAGTGAAAAAAATTAGAAAGGTAAGAAGATACTTATGAACCAACGTTCATACTTGATTGTAGTTTTGGAATTTTTCCAATCCGAACTGAAATGAGCGTTCAATCGATTTTTGGAGCACAAGTAGGAATTGATTGATAGCTATAGCCAAAATGACATCGGTTTCCTATCAAAAATGGTTTGTAGTTGATTGTACTACTCATAGATTATCAATACACCGAGAAATAAGGGTGGTAGAGAGTTGAGATATGTAGAAGATTTCGTTTGTAGTTGTTCTAGAAAGTGAAAAAAATTAGAAAGGTAAGAAGATACTTATGAACCAACGTTCATACTTGATTGTAGTTTTGGAATTTTTCCAATCCGAACTGAAATGAGCGTTCAATCTGTTTTTGAAAGACAGTTAGGAACTATTTCATAGTTACAGCTGGAGTGACATTGGATTCTCGTCTGCAATCGTTTGGAGTTGATTGCAGTTCTGGGAATTCCACGATCGGAATCGTGCTAAACGTTCAATAGATTTTTTTTAACCGTTAGGAACTATTTCATAGTTGTATTTGAAATGACGTGGGATTCTTATCTGCAATCGTTTGTAATTGATTGTAGTTTTGGAATTTTCGCAATCGGAAATCAAATGAGCGTCCAATCGATTTTTGAAGACCAAGTAGGAACTCATTGAAAGGTATAGCCAGAATGAGCTCGTATCCCTGTCTAAAATGGTTTGTAATTGTTTGTAGTATTCACAGATTTTAAATGCACTGAGAAAAAAGGGTGGTGTAGAGTTGAGATATGTAGAAGAATTCGTTTGTAGGTGTTTCTAATAGTGAAAAAAATCAAAAAGAAAAGAAGATCTTTACGAACCAACGTTCATACTTAATTGTAGTCTTGGAATTTTTCCAATCCAAACTCAAACGAGCATTTTTGGAACCCAAGTAGGAACTTGTTGACAGCTATAGCCAAAATGATCTCGGATTCCTGTCTAAAATGGTTTGTAGTTGTTTGCAGTACTCACAGATTATCAATACACCGAGAAAAAAGGATGGTAGAGAATTGAGATATGTAGAAGGATTTGTTTGTAGTTGTTTCCAACAGTGAAAAAAATTGAAAAAAATTAAGAACCTTATAAACTAAGGTCCATACTTGATTGTAGTTTTGAAATTTTTCCAATCCGAACCGAAATGAGCGTTCAATCCGTTTTTGAAATACAATTAGGAACTATTTCATAGTTACAGCTGGAGTGACATTGGTTTCTCATCTGCAATCGTTTGTAGTTGATTGTAGTTCTGGAAATTTCACGATCGGAATCGTAATAAACGTTCAATCGATTTTTTTTAATCAGTTAGGAACTATTTCATAGTTGTATTTGAAATGACGTGGGATTCTTATCTGCAATCGTTTGTAGTTGATTGTAGTTTTGGAATTTTCGCAATCGGAAATCAAACGAACATGCAATCGATTTTTGGAGCCCAAGTAGGAACTGATTGAAAGCTATAGTCAGAATGAGCTCTGATTCCTGTCTAAAATCGTTTGTAGTTGTTTGTAGTGCTCACAAATTTCCAATGCAGCGAGAAAACGGGGTGGCAGACAGTCGAGATATCTAAAAGAATTCGTTTGTAGTTGTTGTTGGAAGTGAAAAAAATTAAAAAGAAAAGAAGATCCTTATGAACCAACGTCTATACTTGATTGTAGTTTTGGAATTTTTCCAATCCAAACTCAAATGAGCATCCAATCAATTGTCGGAGCACAAGTAGGAACTGTTGAATAGCTATAGCTAAAATGACATCGGATTCCTGTCTAAATTGTTTTGTAGTTGATTGTAGTACTCAAAGATTTTCAATACACCGAGAAAAAATGGTGGTAGAGAATTGAGATATGTAGAAGGATTTGTTTGTAGTTGTTTCTAACAGTGAAAAAAATGGAAAAAAATGAAGAACCTTATAAACCAACGTTCATACTTGATTGTAGTTTAAGAATTTGTCCAATCCGAACTGAAATGAGCGTTCAATCCGTTTTTAAAATACAGTTAGGAACTATTTCATAGTTACAGCCGGAGTGACATTGGCTTCTCTGCAATCGTTTGTAGTTGATTGTAGTTTTGGAATTTTCGCGATCGGATATCAAACGAGCATGCAATCGATTTTTTGAGCCCAAGTAGGAACTGATTGAAAGCTATAGCCAGAATGCGCTCGGATTCCTGTCTAAAATCGTTTGTAGTTATTTGTAGTGCTTACAAATTTCCAATGCACCGAGAAAACGGGGTGGCAGACAGTTGAGATATGTGAAAGAATTCGTTTGTAGTTGTCGCTGGGAGTGAAAAAAATCGGAAAAAATGAAGAACCTTATAAACCAACGTTCATACTTGATTGTAGTTTTGGAATTTTCCCAATCCGAACTGAAATGAGCGTTCAATCCATTTTTGAAATAACGTTAGGAACTATTTATTGTTAAAGCTGGAGTGACATTGGATTCTCATCTGCAATCGTTTGCAGTTGATTGCAGTTTTGGAATTTTCGCAATCGGAAATCAAATGAGCGTTCAATCGATTTTCGGAGCACAAGTAGGAACTGATTGATAGCTATAGCCAAAATGACATCGGTTTCCTGTCTAAAATGGTTTGTACTTGATTGTAGTACTCATAGATTATCAATGCACCGAGAAATAAGGGTGGTAGAGAGTTGAGACATGCAGAAGATTCCGTTTGTAGTTGTTCTAGAAAGTGAAAAGAATTAGAAAGGTAAGAAGATCCTTATGAACAAACATTCATACTTGATTGTAGTTTGGTTTCCAATCCGAACTGAAATGAGCGTCCAATCGATTTTCGGAGCACAAGTTCGAACTGATTGATAGCTGTGAAATAGTTAGGAACTATTCTACAGCTATGGCTAAAAAAAAGCGGATTCCTGCCTGAAATCGTTTGTAGTCGATTGTAGGATTAGAATTTTTCTAATAGAAATGAAACTGATCGTTTAATCCATTTTTTAAGCACAGAGAGGGTAAAAATCGTCGCAAAAAAAAATGACGTCTGAAACTTGGCAGAAATTGTTTGTAGTTGATTGTAGAATCGATTTTTTTTTCGATTGGAATTGGACTGACCATTCATTTGAATTTTTGAATTGAATTGAATCCGAGCTCATTTTGGCTATAGCTTTCAATCAGTTCCTACTTACGCTCCAAAAATCGATTGCATGCTCGTTTGATTTCCGATTGCGAAAATTCCAAAACCACAGTCAACTACAAACGATTGCAGATAAGAATCTCACGTCATTTCAAATACAACTATGAAATAGTTCCCAACTGTTTGAAAAAAATCGATTGAACGTTTATTACCATTCCGATCGTGAAATTTCCAGAACTACAATCAACTACAAACGATTGCAGATGAGAAGCCACTATCACTCCAGCTGTAACTATGGAATAGTTCCTAACTGTATTTCAAAAACGGATTGAACGCTCATTTCAGTTCGGATTGGAAAAATTGCAAAACTACAATCAAGTATGAACGTTGGTTCATAAAGATCTTCTTTTCTTATTGATTTTTTTCACTGTTAGAAACACCTACAAACGAATTCTTCTACATATCTCAACTCTACACCACCCTTTTTTCTCGCTGCATTGAAAATATGTGAGTGCTACAAACGACTACAAACCATTTTAGATAGGAATCCGAGCTCATTTTAGCTATAGCTGTCAACAAGTTCCTACTTGGGGTCCTAAAATCGATCAGATGCTCATTTGAGTTCGGATTGGGAAAATTCCACAACTACAATCAAGTATGAACGCCGGTTTATAAGGTTCTTCATTTTTTTCACTATTAGAAACAACTACAAACAAATCCTTCTACATATATCAACTATTTGCCACCCCGTTTTCTCGGTATATTGGAATTTTGTGAGCACTACAAACAACTACAAACGATTTTAGACAGGAATCCGAGCTCATTATGCCTATAGCTTTCAATCAGTTCCTACTTGGTCTCCAAAAATCAATTGGACGCTCATTTGATTTCCGATTGCGAAAATTCCAAAACTACAATCAACTACAAACGATTGCAGATAAGAATTCCACGCCATTTCAAATACAACTATGAAATAGTTCCTAACTGTTGAAAGAAAATCGATTGAACGTTTATTACGATTCCGATCGTGAAATTTCCAGAACTACAATCAACTACAATCGATTGCAGACGAGAATTCAATGTCACTCCAGCTCTAACTATGGAATAGTTCCTAACTCTATTTCAAAAACGAATCGGACGCTCAATTTCAATCTACAAACAAGAAAAACGTTACTACTATCACGAGTAGCTCAAAATCTATCAATTATGAAATTTTGGTTCAAATCCAACCAAGTGGGGTGCCCACTTCACGGAGCTTGTTAGTCCACGTAAGATTTTTATAATTGTGGAACTCCCTCTAGCTTCGACACATGGTGAGTCTCCCCTCGTGACAACGTGGCTATCTCGGTGGTGGTTGGTCGAGACTCTTATTTCTATAACTTTATCGGTTCCCCACGTGTCCGATTCTCGTAAGGTATCTGTCCCCCGGTATGATGCCGATCGTTCTCCAAAGTATGGAAATGGCTTTGGAGGCGCCGCCATTATTCGAAGGGGAACGTTTGTCTGAAGATTCGCCCTCTTGTCGTTATCTTGGAATGGATCAATAATTTGACGAGTCCACTCGCTAGCCAGTTCTAATTTTTCTAATCTCATCATGATAAATTGAATAGAATATTGTACTCATTTATGGATCGAATTTGTTTTAGTATAATTATTGAATTCTTAATTTTGAAGATTGTTATCACTTAAAGATAAATAAATTAATCTAACAATTCACGGTTTTAATTCTTACATGATTATATTCTAGTTTTTGATTAATAGATGTCCCTTCATTTCCATTTTCATTATTCTTCGAATATATGGTTTCCACATTTGACCCTTGTAATTGTTAATATTCGATACTCAGAATTGATTCTTGCTATTGTCTATTTGACCATTGGGACATGTATGTGTTTACAAAAAGAATGGGTCTTTTGTAAAGAAAATTATTTAGGAAAAATGTTTTTCATGCATTTTTCGACGGACGTCACATTCCAATCATTATTTAAAAAATTCCGCGCATAACAACGGGTTCACGTGCACATTCTCGTATTTCACATTATCTCCTATCATTTTTTTGTTACAGAGTCGGTAGCACTGCAATACAGCCACACACACCAAGGAGGGAGCCCAGGAATTTGCAAATTGAATTTGGTGCATGAACGATAAATTCCACAGATATTTTTCAATTGAGTTCTGTGCATAAATAAATTCTGGAAGAACCAAATTAAGTCGGGAAATCCGGAATAAATAATTAAAAGTGGGTGGAAATGATGACTGTGAAGTACAACTATTTGATTTGCTTCGATTGTTAATTGGAAACATGAACTATCGTGTAAAAAATACATGAGCCGAATTGAATTGGAAATAGAAAAATCTATAGGATATAAAAACGATTCCTTCCTCATTTTGAAAAAAATAATGAAATCTCCCTAAAAAATAGAATAAAAAGTTTTTGTAAAAAAACAGCGCCAAGAAAAAGTTTGGTTTGGTACTTAGGGAGCATTCAACAATTATGTCACGCACTTAGGGGGGGAGGGGTCTTGAATGTTGTGATGATGTGTGACGATGCGGGGTGGGGGGGTCGCGCAGGTCGTGACGTCACGCTCATATCCTTTTGTTTCGCATTCGATTTTTAAGAAAAAAAATGGAAAAAGTGAGAAATAATTTTCTTATTTTTTTTCATTTTTCAAACGAACGAAAAATAAAGAATACGATATCACTAGGTATCGCGCATTACGCAGTATCTGTAGTTGTATGCGCTAAATGATACTGCGCAGTTTGTTGATACCTATGGCATTCACAGTGTTGTCTACATATTTTTTATCCACTCAGTGACAACGAAGGTTCGTGCAGTAGAAAAATCCTGTTTATCAGCAGAGACGTGCAATCCACTCACTCTTCACACGCTTTATTTACCTGTCCTACTCATTTCAATGTGCAATACAGTGTAACTCTTCACCTAACCTCTACCTGTCAATTTTTGCCACCTAATGTTTACTATCTACGATCGTTAAGTGAATATTTCCCGAATCCAGACACTTCATATTCTTTATTTATTTGACAACATGTATAAAAACTAAGCATTTCAAAATTTGTGTGCAAAATTCAAAGAAGCTTTCCCTGAAAAAAAACCAGCGGCTCTTCAACAGGAAGCTACAACCTTTTGGAATTCTATCAAAGGTCTCGACGATTTTCAGAACAAACTAAATTCAAAATATTTAGAATTATTAAATTCAGCACGAATTAGGAAAGCGAAGATGTTATCTTTTTGGTCAACAGTGAGTATTAATCTAGACTATGAATTTACTGAGAATTGAGATTGAATATAAATTTTAATTATTCCATAATGTTAGATTTGAAATCGCCCGCCTCGTTTCTCTATTACCGACAGTTCGGTTACAGTGGCCACCACCTGTGGCGTTCGCGCTCGCGCGTTCGTGCCAGCTTCACTTAGAACCTATACCTCAAGACGTGTGTTTCGTTAATAAAGATTCTCTCTATTTTTCATAAAGAAAAGTGTTTTACTTACCACAAACTCCTGCCCAATCTATCAGGTTATGGGTCTAATGTGTTTACTTAAAACATCACGCGTTACACAACGCAAATTAACTTTTGAATAGTGTTCAATTGGAAAAAATAAAATTGGTCTATCGGAGAGTGGACGCTTGAGAGAGCACGTGTAGACGCCACAGCAGAATCCTGGGATAAAAAGAAAAACTGACGACTGGTAAAAGACGAGGACGATGGATGGGTCTGACTTGAATGCGATTGAGGTTGTGGGAGATTCACGTAAGTAATGAATTTAAATCATCAAATGAAAAGTGCGTCGATTAACACGTGGTGCGGCGGGAGAAACGTAGTGTTGCCGTGAGGGAAGATGGCGGATTAATTCCATGACCGAATAAAATGAAATTTTGCAAGAAAATAAAAATCGAACTTTTGAGAACGAAAATCATCACTAGAAAAATGAAAAATTTAATTGATAAAATAATAAATTATCTATAACGTCGAAAATTATTCAGAAGACGCGAATTTTGGACTCCAACGAAAATCGATGAAGTGTCATAGTGAGACAGAGATACAAGTACTTGCGCGCGCACACAGCATGGAGTGGAAACGTAGTGGAGAGGCTGCAGCCCGCACGTAACTCACGCTTGAGAGAGAGAGAGAGAGAGAGAGAGAGAGAGAGAGAGAGAGAGAGAGAGA
>NW_021680450.1:399553-412004 GCF_001412515.2 Diachasma alloeum | reverse complement strand
GAGAGAGAGAGAGAGAGAGAGAGAGAGGGAGGGAGAGAGAGAGAAAAGAAATAAATTGGAATAGAAATAGTGCAAACGCTCCCTCGTGCCCGTCTCCATGCATGTGTGTAATTCATGATATACTAGTACAATAATAATTGATGGATGTCTGTGCGTTATTGAATGCCCTGATTGAGTAATTTACGATTGATCCGATATAAATTGAATTCAACAATTCATTAATTAATTACACCTAGTCAAGGTCTCAAGGAGTTCTGGGAGTATTTGACTGAAACATTTAAACTTGATGACATACACAAGGGTGAGAATATGACCCTTGAAATTCAGGGAGATGCAGTCTCTGTGATAACTGAGACAGGCTTTACATATTTTACAAGTAAGCAATCTTCAGATAGGTTTAAAGGCATTCAAGTTATGCGATCGCGAGTGCACATGTGCTTGTAGGCCGGCATACAACACATTCTAAATTAAATTGCACCAAAAACCTTGAATAAAAGGGATTATTAAAATCAAAATACTAGTTATGAATTTCAATCATTGATATTATTAAGACTCTGCCGAGTTAGTTGGCAATTGTGTCCTCGCGTTCGGTATTATATGAACTGACTGACTGGGGTGGGTTTGGGTGAAATAATGCATACGTATTTCAAACATACCTACTCGTCCGGGTACTAGCTATATCTGCGTTCGGTATATTAGTCTCAGGACATGGTCCTCGGCAAATATACTATTTGGATAATTCTTAACCTAGAATTTTCAAAACTCTAGATAAACAAACGACCACGGGCGAACAGTGGGAAAGACTTGAAGAATGGAAAGTAGACATGGATCGTAAAGGACAAGAACTGGTCATGCCGAGAGATCATCCAGAGCAAGAGTGAATTATTTCCCGTACAAATGAAGATGATGAAGAGAAGAATGAAGAAGAGACTGAAGAAGTGGTGAAAACGGGAACTGAAGGTGAAATAGTTGACGATCCACTGTTGAGTAAGGGGAAACCTCAAATTAAGAGTGACATTAAGTTGAAAGAAAAAATAAAAGTCTTGGGAAATTAAAATGAGAACAAACCTATTGGGACTTCACCGAGAGTGACTATACAGGAAAATACAATATCAACAAGGTTAGATAATCAAGATCGTAGAATGTCAGAATTGATTGGCGCTGTGAATAAATTTTGCACTGCCTCAAGCAAATCAACTGAACAAATGACTGAATTGTATAAGTCTGCTAGGAAAGAAGATAACAAAGAAAAAGATCAGTTGAAAGCTCTGTTAGGAAAGATGCATGAAGGTTATGAAAAACAAATGGTTGTATTGAACAGAACAGTAGACACGTTAGAAGAAATTTGTGAAAGTAATACTAGGGATGACGGGATGAATGATAAAAATAATTCGAGCGTAAATAGGTCGGTCTCAGCGGTCAAAGAATTCCAAGAAACTCAAATCGAAGCAATAGTCCAAAAACATTACGAGACTTTAGCCAAGAAAGAGTCAGGTACAATAAGTGAGAATAGAGCTGTTGTGTTGGCTGAGGCTATCAGACGTGCTATGGGTCCAGGCAGGGATGATATTAAAAGGGGTTATCAATTAACAGAGAAGATGAAGTATGAACATTTTTGGGATTTCTTTCAATCTGAGTTGAGAACAAAAGAAGTACTTCATATAGTCGATCCATCTGTACAGCCACCGAGAGCCTCAGACGACTCGACACTCCAGAAACAGAAGTTCAAAGTAAGGGAAATTTCAATGAATCGATTGAATACTCATTACTCTGAAAAAGTAGTCTTGCTTCAGGATCCAGTTAGCATATTAGAGAAATTAAAAGAGTTAAAGAGGTGTGAAATTAATTTACCACCTCGAATAATAAGAAAGCAATTGCACAACATGAATTATGTTATTGGTATACTAAGCGCAGGAGATTTTATTGAACAATTTGAAGATAAAATCAGAGCCTATGAGAATTTTCCCGAGACTGAAACGATATCTGAGAATGAAAAGGCTGAGGCATTCTTAAATGCCGTGGGTGCATCAGTACCTGATGTTCAGACTATCGAGTTTTTGTCAATACAACGAACTGGCAAAAGTGTTACTTATGAAGACTTGAAGAAAATCGTGAGGCGACATGAAGCAAACAAAATTCAGACAAACGGGGATATTAAGGACATAAAGGCACCAGACCTCGTTGAGGGCAAGGGCAGATGTTATAAATGTGGTACAAATGGACATATCGGGCGTTTTTGTACTAATAACGGTATTCGTTGTTACAAATGTAATAAAATCGGTAATCATATTGCCAACGACTGCCCAGGTACATCTGGAGAGCAATCAGGCTCTTCAGATAGTCATTCAGGAAATAAAACTCAAAATAGTGTTGGTGGTCACTCTCGAGGGTCAGGTTCTAATCGGTTTGGCAGAGGGTTGAAGAGAAAGATAAATTTTGATAACTCTAGAAATGCTAAAAGAGGGAGATATGATACTCGTAGGGGTAGAGGTGGTTATAACCCTCAACAAGGTTATAATAAGCACAATCCAAATACAAATAAATACAACTTCAACAAACATATAAGTCAGAACAACACAGAGAAGTCTTCTGACGGGAAGAATCCAAAGAATGTTAAGTCAACTTGTCATGATGAATTTATTAAACAAACTATTCCATCGACTTTGAATAGTGATTCACCTAAAATGGTGACTATGTTTGCTGACATGCAACAAGTGACTAGTGACATGTATATAACGGAATTTCTAGCAGATTCCGGAGCGACAGAACATTCAACTAATTCGAAAATTATTTTTAAATCATTTGAAGAAACGGATCGAGGGGTGATAAAATGTGCGAACAAAAATCAGTCAGCGGATTTGAAAACGGAGGGAGTGGGGAGCGTTGAGATTCAATTAGCTAGTGGGCGAATACTTGAGATAGATACAGTAATCTTTGCTGAAGCTCTCAAGGAAAACCTATTGTCACTCCGCAAGTTCGCAGAAATGGGTCTCGTGATTTATCTCGATAATGAAAAAAATTTATATTTTTGACCCACAATCAAATGAATCTTTTATCTCGGGTGTGTACAACCGTCCTTACTGGATAATCGATCTGGAAGTTAATAAATCTGACTCAGGTTGCGGCAGTTCATTCAAAAGAATCAACAGACGGGTGATAGCTAATTTGACTGAAGGTGACTCTGAAAGTAGGAGATACCTCACACGAAGTGTTACTGCGAAACTTGATGAGGATTCTGAAAATGAGAGAATAGAAAATCAGCCTGGAAAGATTCATAAAATTCCAGTAGATACCGAAAAAAAAATGTACACCGAGTGAGAATGAGAAAAATAGTGAAGTCAAGATTTCTTATGAACAATCAAATTTCGATTATACTATTTGGGACAGAAAAGTTCATGATCTTGAGGAATTCCCTTATGAAGAGCGAATTGGGGAAGAGCCAATTGAGGAAGTTTCAGCTTTCCCTAAAATTGATAGAACTTGCTTGAATAACAATGGAGCAATGCTGTGGCACGTGAGACTAGGTCATGCGTCAACTGCGTATCCTCAAGCTCTACAACTGAAGTTTCCAAATAATAAAGATCTGAATAACGTAGTTTTTGATGCGTCAATTTCGAATTGCGGGGTTTGCTTAGTATCGAAATTCAACAAATTGCCATTTTCAACGGTACGAAGACGAGCAACAAAACCGTTGCAAATCATACATTCAGACGTAATGGGTCCTATATCTCCGAGTTCTCATCCTAAAGGATACAGATTTATTTCAGTTTTTATTGACGATTATTCGCGATTCGCTATGGCATACGCAATGAAAGGAAAGAATGAGACAGGACATTGTCTGGAGATGTTTGTCAGAAGTGCAAGAAATCTACTTGGTTTTGATGCAAAAGTCTGTTATCTACTTTCAGATCAGGGAACTGAGTTCACGAGGGGCTATACAGTAGAAGTACTGAGGAAGCTAGGTGCAGAGTTACCGCTAGCTTGTCCTGATACACCTGAGCATAACGGTGTGTCTGAACGCTTTAACTAAACGATTCAGAAGAAAGTTAGATCATACATGTATGACGCTAAATTGCCAGAAAATCTCTGGGATTTGGCTTTGTCAGCAGCTGTTTACGCGTATAACCGTACTCCTCACAAGTCTAACGACATGATCACACCTCTTGAAAGATTTTCCCCAGACCATACTTTTGATATTAGTCAAATTAAAAGATTTAGATGTGTTGCATTCGTTAAGGTGCAAAGGAAGACAGGTCCAAAATTTCGTGCTGTAGGTATGAGGACTATCTTGGTTGGATATACTCAGAGGGGGTATTGCTTCTGAAAGCTGAAGAGGGGAAATGTTATGAAAGTAGACATGTCCGATTTGATGAAAAGGTAGTTTATGGAGAAAAATATGGATAGAACGATATCAAAGACTTCCTACAAGTAAATGAAGTTGGTGATAAGGAGAAGTGGTTTGTCAAGTTTGATGAGAAGGAAAGAGATATTAAGAACTTTTCAAAATCGGAGGGAGAGTCTCAAAGGAGACGTGGTAGGCCTAGAAAGGAGAATACATTGGCAATTGGCTTGAACTCTGAAGATGTGACTGAAAAGATGAATAAAAATATGAGTAATTCAAGTCTCTCCTATTTGCCAATTGACGATAACTTGAAGGCTAGTGTTTCTCTTGCATGTGCTTTGAACGGAGAAGTCGAATTTCAGGAATATAAACTGAATGATGATATTGTTTACGCTCTTTTGTCAAGTATCAACTCTGATCCAACCAACTACAGGGATGCGATGAGAAGTGTAAATAGTAAGGCATGGAAAGTTGCAGTTGATGAAAAATTGAGATCAATGGAAAAGAATCAGGTTTGGAAGTTGGTTGATAGACCGATTAAGATGAGTAATGGTCAGAAGCTAAATGTAATTGATTCAAAATGGGTGTTTAAACATAAACTCGAAGTAACCAGAAAAGTGTGATACAAGGCTCGTTTGGTTATTCGAGGATTCAAAGACAAAAATGTGTACGAACTGTGGGAAACTTACGCCCCTGTTTCTAGATTACCTTTGGTTAGGGCTGTCATAGCGATAATAAATAAATATGATTTAGAAGTTTGTCAACTGGATGTGAAAACAGCATTTTTAAATGGTGTTTTTGATGAGAAAATTTTCATGGAGATTCCGGACGGAACTCCACATACTGAAGACGAGAGAAGAAGCAAAGTGTGTAAGCTAGAACGAGCTCTGTATGGACTGAGGATTAGCCCCAAACGGTGGAACATCAAGTTCACTGAGGTGGCTTTGAGCATGGGGTTGGAGAATTCGGATCTGGAGCCATGCTTGTTCACCTGGCGAGATGGGAAGAAATTCTTAATCTTGCTTTTGTATGTTGATGACATCCTATTAAGAAGTAACGATAATTTAAAGCTGAATGAAGTTAAATCCAAATTGAGCTCTGAGTTTAAAATGACTTTGGGAGAACCCAAAGAATTCTCGAGTATTGCGATTGAACGGGACAGAAAGAATCGAACAATTAAGTTGAGTCAAGTAAAGTATGTTGAGAAAATAATTAAACAATTTGGTTTTGAACAAGCTCATCCTCAGAGAACTCCAATGGAGACTAATCAAGTGACTAATCATAACAGAAAGATAAGAGAAGAAGATGCTGAAGATGAGAATCTATCACTTAGCCTGCTGAGAAGAAACTCGATACGAAAGGGGGGGNCAGGGGGGGTCTTGCGTTTGTGACGGCCCGTGACAGGGGGGAGGGGGATCCAAAATACCCAAAAAAAGCATGACGTAATTGTTGAATGCTCTCTTACTTCGAAGTAGAAATTTTTGAAATATACAAAGAAATGAAAAAGAAAGCCAAGTCAGCAATGTCGAATGAACATAGTGCACAATCAGATTTCCATAAGGAGAATAGTTTCAAATCGAATGAGGATTTTTAAAAAATTCTTCATGAAATAAAAAGTTACTAGAAGGTGGACCAACGTTCTTGGCGCGGAGCTTTTCAACTCACTGTCTGGTATCAATCTATTCCACCGTCTTTTGATCCGCGCCAAGGACGTTGGTTCTCTTTCTCGTAATTTTTTATTTAATGGAGAATTTTTTCAAAATCCCTATTCGATTTGAAACTATTTTTCTCATAGAAATTTGATTGTGCACTATGTTCGTTCATTCGACATTGCTGACTTGGCTTTCTTTTTCATTTCTTTGTATTTTTCAAAAATGTCTACTTCCCAGTAAAAACCCAACCAAACTTCTTCTTACCGCAGTTTTTTTTACAAATAATTATATCATCATTAAAACTCTTGAAAATTAAATAGTTTGTTAAGAGTTGAAAACGAAAATAAAACAAGATTGATAAGTGAAGATTATTTGAGATTATTTGAAATTATTTGAGCATATTAGTGTTCGGTCGAATTGAAAAAACAATTATTTTCAATAAAGAGTGCGAATTCAGGGAATCATATAGATAAAAGTGGGGTATAGATAAAAAAAAAAAAAAAAAAAAATTCAAATAGAATTAAAATTTAGAGAGAAAAAATTCCGATTCGCCCAGCCGGGATACGAACCCGGGTCTCCCAGTTACGCGCCGGGCACTCTTACCGACTAAGCTACCGAGAACCACGGAAATTCTCACTCCAAATGGGGACAAAAATGAGAATGAAAAAATACCGCGAAGTGATGCTGAGCGACAATGGCAGTATAGGGAAAAGAAACGGATGTTAAAAGCCGAGAAAATAAATCTGGAGCGTGAGAAAGCGATGAAGAAGAGATAGAAACAATGTCGTACTCGAAAACATAATGTAGGAATTAAAGAAGAAGAATCGATGATGACGACTAAAAATTCTAATTCGACCGATCAAGTAGGCCATAACTGTAATAAATCTAAAATTCAAAAGAGGAAATTTGCAGCAATGGCTGCTGAACGGTAGCGACGATATAGAGAAAAGCAACACACATTGGAAACAAACAAAATGATTTTGAAACGGAAAGAAGTTAATGACAGGCAGAAACAAAGTCGTGCACGTTGAAATGATGAAACGATTGTAGAAAAGAAATTATCGATCAAAATAGGTCAGAATTTAGGAGTTGGTAATACTCCAGAAATGCTTATAGGAATTAAAAAATCAGTTACAACTGTTACTCAATGACAAAATTCTATAGAGCAAACAAACGTACATTGGATACTGAAAAATATTGCACTGAAAAACATTGGCACGAGGAAAAGCTGCTTAAAGACAGGGAGAGTGCCATAAACGTAAGTGTAATGAAGCACTTACCCTTGAAAATGCACGAATAGAACAGATAAAATAAAATGTACAAAAACAAAGGAGTTATCGGGAAAGGAATAGAGGTGCCCGGAATTTGAATAGGAAAAAAAGGATTATAGGATTATTCGTATAGATTAGTTTCCAGTGTATCAGTAGCCTCCGTTCCATAGAGATGATTGAAAGTTCAGAACAAATGGGAGGAGATAAAACAAATTCAATTGTTTGACATATATATTTAATCTGTATTCCACAGATCAAAACAAAGAAAAAGAAGAATCGAAATACAAAATTGAAAAATATTATTCATTACTAACCATATGTTTAAATAAATTAAAATGAAGTTAATGAAGCAAAATTTCAAACGAAACATTCCATAAGATATTTTTAGAGATTAAACTAGTACATATTTCAGTACAAATAGGAATTACAAATGAATGAAATTACATCGAGTTGTAATTCTATGAATTTTATTAAATGAATGTATTATTCCATGCAACCTAGATAACGGGGGCAAAGCGTGCGTTCTTCCTAGTTTCTAAAAAAATTCCGGGAATTCTCTTGAAATTTCTAGAAACATCTTGAATTCCCTCAGATTTTCTAAAAACTCCCTGAATTTTCGAAATTTCAGGAAAGTCCCTAAATTTCCTCGAAATTTCTAGAATTTTTTAGAACTCCGATAAACGGCGCTAAACATAAGGACTGTTTTCCAAAATGACCGACCACCCCGTAATGAAATGATATTCACGTTAAAATGAAAGTGAATTAAATTTATTACATTCCGTGATCCCGTCTGGTTGATTGATGGGGATAGGGTAACGGAATGACCTATCGGCGCCGAGATATCCAGACTAGGAGGCAAGGCCCTAGTGAGATTCCGAGTTAGTCGAACGCGGACGCTCAAGCGGAGAATTCGAAAAGATTTCTTCGGAGTATATTGTGGTGTTGGCTTGAGATAAGGCCAGGGACTGGTGGGGGAATAGCTCAGCGTTGCCAAGTGCATAACTGATAGTAGCGAACGTAGGAGAATGCTCCTGCAATCCCCGCAAGGAAGAAAGAGTTATTTCGAAACTTTTAGAGACGAGTTTGTTGTTTCCGGCATTATCTGGTATCGGCAGAACGATTTGAGGCGTATGGGCCCGTGGGCCTGGAGTAGAGTAATCCTCCTATTGGCCCGACCATACGTCGCCATTTCTATTACTACCCGGAGCCAGTGATGCGCGATGACCAAAGCGGTAACTGGTGGTTGAGGGAGTAGGTGGTCGTAGCGTGGGTAACGTAGTTCCACCCTGGTCAGATCAGCCTCTCCACGTCCCAGGCTCTGAGGAATCCCGGCTGATTTGCACTTAACTCTGAAAACTCTCCCGAGTCGAAATACTCGAGCGGAGAATGAACACTGGAAGAGTCGAAAGACTCTCCAGAAGGGGCATGAATTTAATTCATTGTGGGGATTATGCTGTAAGGCATAATACACGGCTTGCAAAGGCTCATGAGGATGTGATGGTAATACTCCTGGTGGACCTCGCCCAATCTAACGTGTCACACTGATGCTAGCTGGGCAATCCGTTGTCTAGCCACAAAAGTCCTCTGAGTGAACGAGTTTGCCTCAGAGGCCAGTTTTCGTTGAACCTCCCGTGAAGGTTCGGCTGGCGCCCAACATACAAGCGATAGAGACGGCAGTAATGTAGTTTGCATTTTTCCTGGGTGAATAACTCGGGAAAATATCCTTACAGTAGAAATGGACTTCATCCGTGAATATAATTCGATTGGCTTCGATTTCAGCATTTTCAAACATTTGCTTCAAAACTTTGCTGAATTCAAGTCGTTTCCCTATAGCAGCTTGCGCAAGCAATTGGTGGGAAGTGATTTTATAAGAATGAAGTTTGAGGAAATGTTTAATAATCAAACGAAGGCTCTCTCGGTTCAATTCTAACTTCGCAGCTGCCTTGTGTATTGATTTAGTTGATTAGTATGATTTTTGAAATGTATTTCCACCTTATCCACTACTTCTTCCGTCGTTACTGTATAAGGTGGACCCGGAAGATCATGCCGACGATCCTGTAGGGTACCATAGTTGACAAAATTATCAATTACCCTACAAAAAAGAACACATTGACTCAAAAAATTGATTGGGGACTATCTTAAAAAAAATCGTACAGGAGAACTAAAAAATTCCTACTTTTTGAGAGTGGTTTCACTCCCAATTCTGTGGGTACCAAACTTACTACGAAAGCCTCTATGCGCATGTCTGTAATTTTTCCCTCGGGAATAATAGCACTCAATGAGATTTTGAGATACTTTTTCTTCGACAGTAAGCTCACTCATTTTGGAGAATATGAACTAGACTCCGGAGTGTCCCAACAGAATTTGCCAAGCTCAAAGTTTCAACCTACAACAGCCCAATCCCTGGTGACAAAGAGGAGAAGGAAATATAGAGGAAAAGTATTCACATATTCCCATTTGTCACCCTGTAGATAGCCGCGAGCAGCCTGGAGAGGATTGTGGAGCCCTGGACTGGATAATAATCGAGATGCGTCGCGTTTAGAGCATTTTTTCTTTGTTTCAAGGTCGGGACTGGGTCCCGCGTCTTTTGAGTTACTTCCGAGTTTAATTTCATTTACTTATTATTCTGGCGAGAGAGATTAGCCCCGATAGTTTGTTCTTCTTTAATAATTTGGGGTGAAATTCACTTATTTCAGTTTCTTGAGGAAGTTGAGAGAAATTGAATAATTATTGTTGAGAAGTGGGAATGCAATGCAATGCAGAGAACTTGGTTGATTTACAATTGACACGTAATTTATGTAAGTAGATTTTTGAGTACTGTGATCCAACTCAGAATTGGAAGCAGTCTTTAGTAATGGACAGAATGAGGAAAGTGGAGTTTTTCTTTCCACTTAATGGAATACTTTTCATTTTTCCGTACTTATGTCTTATTATTTCTGTATATTATTTTTATTTTCCTAGATTGATCTGGTAAGTCCTAATCAGTCCTGCGACGTAGTTTTCTGGAGACGTTTGGGATCCACAGTTCTTTTCGGCTCTGAGAAGTCCTTCTCTAAACTACCTAGATCTATCAAATCCTGTAGAAACCTCAGGGCCCTAGAAACCGAGGATTGAACAGTAATCAGTTTCGTAAGGTGATATGACCACCATTCAATACAATCCCCCGTATATGAGATCTCCCCGGATATCACTACCAGAATGTATAATTCCACCATACATAAAGCCCCCTCTTTGCGAAATCCTCTCTGAAAAATTTGAAAATTTTTTCCAGATTTTGGAAAATATTTCTTCAAAAATGTAGTATATTTTAATTGAAAATGAATCCCAATTATGATCATCAATTTCAAATGATTTTTTTCTAAAGGGTTGAAAAGAGTTTTTAAATTTTAGAAAACTGAAGGTTAGAAAACACGGTTTCTAAAATTTAGAAACTTTTTCCTAAAGCTAATCCACTTTTTTCTCTGTATAGATAGGCAGTGTCTAAATACACGGTATGTGGTAATTGCCAACCATCCAAGGTAACGTTTTACCATACATCTAAGCCTTTTTCTATCCATGGATCTATAGATTTCTTTATCCATGGATCTATGGAAAATGCCATTGCTCGAAAGTTTTGCCATGCGTCTATGAGGTTTTACCGATAAGGCTGAAACGGGCGAATGATTCTGGCGAACAATATACAAAACTTTTAGAGCGGAGTGTACTGTCGACGCTCCAAGGGACTGCGGGCGTGTGTCCACTTTTTTTACCCCGAATTTTCTGATCTGAGGGATGGGGGTTGCTCAGATAGCATCTGATAGCTCAGATAGCCTCTCCAACCCCCATCCCTTTTTATGCATGCGTTATTCAAATAAAAAATAAAATTATTTAATTTTTTTTAATCTCGAAAATCGACATTTGAGGAGGGATTAGAGGGGGAATGCATGTATGCGGAGGCTTGAAATTTTACCCATCATAAAGGGAGAGGATTGCAAAAATTGTTACAGGCAACATCATCTCTGCCTTTGGATGCGTTGTGTAAATAGAAAATAAAATAGTAGAATTTTTTAACAAAAAATCAGAAAATTGGGATTTCACGAGGGGGTGGAGGAGGGACGCATACAGGGTGTTCCATTTGAAAAAATGCGCCCAAATATTACCTAAGGCGGTCAAGTAACAACAAAATGTTCGATACAAAAATTGTAGGGTTTCAAAGGGGAAATTCGATGCATTCATTATTTTGAGCTTTCAAGCTCATGCTTGGCAGCTGAAAGCACAAAGGGCTTTTTTTTTACTGGCAACCGCATTTTTTACGCCAATAAAACGTGTTCATTTTGATGAGTTGTATTCAGATACCTCGTCATTCATGTAATTTTCTCTAATTTTACTCGAAAAATTCCACAAAAACGTTCTAGTTCTATGGTTACACTGAAGATTCAAACATCATTGGCGTACCTTGGTGTAATTATTCCGTTGATCTGTTTATCAACAAGAGTTATCAAATATAAACAATAAACAAAAAATTTTCCTAGTCCTTCGAGGATTCTTGTATTCTAATCAGTGCCAATTCAGCCAGAATCGAGTTAATATCATTTGTCATTTTATTAAATCCATCATGATATATTCAGTCAGTGAATAGCGCACACATGTTCATGCTATTTTTTTCTTTTTTTTAGTGTAAGAGATGCGAAGCAGACTTTACCTCCACGTGGTGCATCCTGGGTCCCGCTAAAAAAGTTTTAATCTTCAATTTGATCACAGAACTCGTTTTTGTGGCATTTTGCGAGTAAAATTAGAGAAAATTACATTAATAACGAGGTATCTGAAAACAACTCATCAAGATGAACAAGTTTGGTTGAGGTGCAAATTGCGGTTGCTACAAAAAAAAGCACTTTGTGCTAGCTGCTTGCAAGCATGAGCTTGAAAGCTCAAAATAATAAATTCATCGAATGAATCCCTCGAAACCCTACAATTTTTGTATTCAACATTTTTTTGTTACTTGTCCGTCTTAGGAGATATTTGGCCGCATTTTTTCAATACCCTGTATATGGGGAGAGGTGAGTTACTTTTTTTATGTACATAATGCACACAAACAGATGGACGAGGGTGACTACAAAAGATTCTGCAACCCTCTCTCCTTGTTGGGTAAAAATGTTAAGCCTTCACACAAATACTCTCTCTCTCTCTCTCTCTCTCTCTCTCTCTCT
>NW_021680450.1:387981-399507 GCF_001412515.2 Diachasma alloeum | reverse complement strand
CTCTCTCTCTCTCTCTCTCTCTCTCTCTCTCTCTCTCTCTCTCTCTTTCGCACGCACACACACACACACACACTCCCTGTCCCCTCCGACCAACTGCTACCTTGCCGCGGTGGAGGGACTTAAGGAGTGGATGTACCATTCCACTCTACTAAGAGCAGTTGAAGCTCCCCCCCCCTCCAATGTCAAGGTGTTCACCGTGCTGATTTCCGAAAGGCGCCAGTGGTAGTTGGCATCGCAAACGGTGATCCCTGGGGCACCAGGTCCCACCCCAGGTGTATCAAGTGGCCTAGCCTCAGCAACCGGGGCTCTGCTGAGGTGGTCTGTCATTTCCCTAGGTACTCGTGGGATAAACATGAAGAATGAATCAAACATACTACAAGGAGCAGAAGCAGGGGCAGCAGCAGATGAGAGGAGTCAAGCGTGGAATAGGCTTGCAAGGCTTATAAACGACCTTCATGAGTTCGTTCAACCAAAAGTGAACGTCCACAAGGAGATCAAATCGAGGGTGACTGGCATCAATCGTTCCTTCAGAAGATTGAAAGGATTGGAAGAATCTCGAAAGGGAGCGATACAGCCCGCTGCTGAATTAGAATCGAGCAGACAGGTCTCATTGTCTGTACGTCAATGAACACTATCCGAGACTACAGCAAAGGACTCAGAGCTGGAAACTGAGGATAGGACCCGCCTGGGCAGAAATAACCCAAAAAGCCGAAAGGGCCAGGGACCGCCCTACCAGCCAAGAAGTCTGACCCTCCGGCGAATAACCGAGGTTAGGAGACAGTGAAGCATAAGAAGAAAGCTAAGCAGACTCCTAAGACGCCATCAAATACGCCCCGGAGTGTAAAGAGAACGGGCAAATCATCATCCAGGGCCGATGCACTGATCATTCGCCCAAAAGATAAGGTGAAGTATGCCGAGATACTAACTAAAGTCAGGAAGGATGTCTCCCCTGACCAGGCGCGGGGATGCGTCGATAAGATACGCAGAACAGATACAGGGGACGTGCTTATCATCTTAACAAAAGACAGCGCCAGCAAAGCCCAGGTATTGCAAACGCCCATAGCCTCTCTCCTCGGAGAAGAGGCTGAGGTTCTTAGAAAGGGGTCTCAGGAGAATATTGAGATCAAAGATCTTGATAAAATGACCACAAAGGAGGAAATTCTGGAAGCTCTGGGCAAAACAGCGGGCAGCGAGGTCCAGATTACGCTGGATGTCATAAAGTCCCTGCGAAAAGCCCACGGAGGGACACAGACGGCGTTGGTGACGCTGCCGGTGCTCGTAGTAAAGAAGATCCTAGGCGACCATGGCAAAATTCGGATAGGCTGGGTTAATTTCCGAGTGAGGAAAGTGGAGGGACCGCTGAAGTGCTTCAAGTGCTGGCACGTCGGACATCTCGCCACGAAGTGCACGAGTACAGTTGACCGCTGCAAGCTCTGCGTCAAATGCTCAGTATCCGGCCACGAGCCCCAATGCGCCTTGTACGGAGGAACGGAGAATTGTGCCCACATTGCTAGTAGCAGTAGATGTCCAGTGTATAAGGAGGCACTCCAGAAGGTTCTCAATAAGCGACGATGAAAGTACTCCAACTCAACCTCAACCATTGTGAGGTCGCACACGACCTACGTATGCAGGCGGCGCGGGAGTTGAAGCTCGATCTCGTTATCATCTCAGAGCCGTATCGTCACCTGGATGCTCAACCCTGGGTCACTGATGCTAGCATGAAGGCTGCAATCTGGGCTTGTGGCAAGCGGCCATTTCAAACCACCAGTAATGGTACAGAAAATGGCTTTGTGAAGGGTAAGATTGATGGAATTCATTTCTACAACTATTATGCCACGCCAAGCCTTTCCACCGAGGAATTCAGGGACTTCCTAGATCGACTAACTGAGGATGCGAAGCAGCACTTTCCTGTGGCAACTGCCGGGGACTTCAATGTTTGGGCAGTCGACTGGGGAGATAAAGAGACGAACACGAAGGGGCAAGCCGTACTGAAAGCCATGTCATCGTCGGACGTAGTCCTGCTGAACAGCGGCGATGAACCAACCTTCACGAGGGGAGAGTCGAGCGCAATAGTAGATCTTACCTTCGTGAGCAGCAGCCTCGCAAAGGAAAACTGTTCGTGGAGAGTAGCTGATATCTACACCGCAAGCGACCACCGTGCGATAGTCTGAGAGACATGTTCTCGCAAGAGAGTCACCTCAACGTTTAAGAGGACCAATTGCATTGGCTGGAGAGTGACCACGTTCGAGCCTAGCTCTTTTTTAGCAGCATTAGATGACCACCCAATTAGTGGCAGCAATCCTACTGAGAAGGTACGGAACGTTATTAAACGTGTAAAAGAAGCAAGCGATGCCACCATGATCTGGAAGCAGACCACAAACGCGCATCCACCGGTCTACTGGTGGAATAACACCATCGCCACCCTGCGAAAGGAGTGTAATGCTGCTAGAACATCATCTCAACGTGGCTGTAAAAAGCCGAACTTCGAGGAGCTGCAGATGAGGTATGAGAAGGAACACCGCAAACTCACCAAAGCTATCAAGTGCAGCAAAAAGCATTCTTGGGGTGAACTTCTTGATGAGGTGGAAGTGATCCATGGGGTAGACCTTATAAAGTGCTGATGACGAAGATTAAGAGTCAACCAATGCCGTCCCCTACGCGTCCTGTGTTGATGAAGAAAATCGTCAGGGTATTGTTCCCGCAACAACCAGAATTTCATCATTTTGATGAATAGGAAAAAGATACAATGTTGTTACCAATGACTAAAGAAGAGTTGAAGGAAGCCTGCAATAGAGTGGGTAATACCAACGCCCCTGGTCTGGATGGAATCCCCAAAATCGCCCTGAAGTCAGCTATCCACGCGATGCCAGATATGTTTTTGGACGTATACAACGAGTGCCTAAGGGAGGGCACCTTCCCTGCCATGTGGAAACAGCAGAGATTGATACTACTCCCGAAAGGGAACAAATCACCGGACGACCCGTCATCATACTGTCTGCTCTGCATGCTCGATACTGCTGTCAACATCCTCGAGCGTATTGTCCATCAACGGATAGAAATAGCAGTCGAACCCTTGTTGGCGGACAACTAATATGGGTTCCAGAATAGCCGGTCCACTCTAGATGCAATCAGCCTGGTCGTCGACATCGCCAAGAACGCGATCTCAGGAAAAAGATGGCTAAATAACACGAAGAAGTATTGCCTAGTAGCGACACTAGACATAAAGAATGCTTTCAACTCGGCCAAGTGGGACCGTATAATAGAAGCTCTCACGAAATTCAATGTACCGGAAAACTTGCGGAAAATGATCGGCAGCTACTTCACTGGAAGAATCCTGAAGTACGACAAGGAGGATGGTCCTGAGGAGTATAGAGTCACCGGAGGTATACCTCAAGACTCGGTATTGGATCCCTTGTTGTGGAACATCATCTATGATGGGCTACTGAAGTTGGAACTGTCACGGGAAAGTAAACTCGTCGCATTTGCAGATGATGTAGCCGTAGTTATCATGGGCAAATACCTAGAGGAGATCAACCTCAGTTTCGACATGATTTTCGAGTGGATCTGTCGCTGGATGAACACCGTAGGACCGAGGCTGTCTGAACATAAGACCGAAGCCGTGCTGATCATGAGCAGAAAAAAAATTGAGACAATCACTCTGCAGGTCGGGTCCTGCGAAATCACCTTTCAGCCGTACATCCAATACCTGGGGGTGGTGATCGATGCCCGACTAAATTTCAAGCAGCAAGCTGAGCATGTAGGTATCAAGGCGTCTGGAGTCACATCCAGCTCATCGCGACCATGCCCAATGTAGGACGTCGAAAACAGAGAAGACGAGCATTACTGTCGTCGGTGATCACGTCGGTGCTCACCTAGGGCATTCCCATCTGGGCGGATGTATCAAAGTTGCAGGAATCACAGCGGAGAGTTGCACCAGTCTACCGACTAAATGCTTTGCGAGTCACGAGCGCTTATGGTACGATATCCGAAGACGCAGTGTACGTCATAGCCGCGCTGCTCCCCATAGAAATATTCGCCGAAGAACAAAGGTCATTGTATCAGCGGAGGAAATCTGAGACACTGAGCGCTGCAGAACGCAGGGCAGAAGAGAGGCGAAAGAGTCTGCAGCAATGACAGGAGAACTGGGACAACTCGTCGAAGGGAAGATGGACTCACCGGCTGATCCCGCCGGTGAATGCTTGGTTCAACCGCACCTATGGTAAGGTTCATTATTTCCTGACGCAAATGTTTTCGGGACATGGGTGCTTGCGGGCGTATCTTCATAAATTCAAACATGAGGATTCCCCGAAGTGCCCAGTCTGCATCGAAGTCGACGAAGACGCGGAGCATGTGTTTTTCAGATGACCCCGCTTCAGCGAGATCCGGCGTATTTGGGAATCTAACCTTGGAACGGAAGTCTTGCCTGAAAACATGGTGGAAGCTATGCTGTCATCGCAGGCAGCTTAGAACGCTATGATCAACTATGTGGTGGAAGTCATGAAGGAGCTCAGGAATGAACAACGCAAGCGGAAAGCTGCCCAATAAACGAGGAATTTAATGGAACCTCCTCCCCGCACAGAACATCTCAGCCGGATAGGGGGACGTACATTAGATGAAAACAACGTGGAAGAGCAAACAGCTGAGACCTCCCTCGCGAAGTAATACTTAACGGTGGTGCCGCGAAGGGAGTAAAAGGTTAGTGAATTTGTCTGATTGGAGTTTAGTCGGTATTGGTCCTCATGACCCGGGCTCGACATATCCCAGTTGTCGAAGAAAATCTCTAGGATTCTCTCCGGTAAGTGGGGATGCATAACCGCATTCTCCCAACAGACAATAAAAAAAAACACTCCATGTCATTGAAAATTTTCAATAATAGTAAAATTGCAAACAAAATAGAATGAAAGACTCAAAAGGGGATTAAACCTTCCGGTGAATCCGAATTTGACAATAAAGCCAACTGGCTTCAGTTCGCCTCGAGGCTACGATCCGGATATAACACGTCTCGTTAATGTATCGAATCATTGATGACCCATTCAATTATGTGAATACCCCAAAAATTACGTTTCCTTTTATTGTTGTCGTTCCTAGTCACATGTCTAGCCTAAGCTCTTCCAGTAACCAACACCCATTTTTCCGGTCTGAGCCAGTGGGAAACCCTTGTTTGCTCAAAGCTTGAGACTAGTGTCAACATTTCTTTTGCGTTTTATTACAATGGACGTTTAGATAATAACGAGATGGCGCTCAACTGTTTTGTCGTTTCAGAGGTGTTTAGATGTCACAGCGCTACATAGTAGATGGAGGGTCTCGTGAACCTCCGAAATTATGTTACAATCTATTAGGCTAAAATGAAATGAGTAAAAATGGCCTGGTGGTCAGGATCTGTAACAATTTTGGTAATTTTATGATGGAAATAGATAGTGATAAATGCTACTTTTATGTATGATTAATGAAATTAAAAAAATCTGAAGATTGCCACAATGTTCTTTTGATATTTCCAGAAAAGAGCGAGGGATCATTCAATCATTACATGATCACATAGTTCACTAATTTATGAGAAAATATAAAAATCAATTACTTATCAAAGAATTGAATAACAGGATCAGCACGAATGTCACTCATATCAATTTTACTTCCATATTCTATGACAGCCGGATGTCTCTTCATCATGAGCCAACCAACATGAGAGAAGAAGAATCCTCGGTTAGCATCGTGAGGGTCGGCTGGAGTTTCCGTGAATCTGTGGTGGGTCCTATGGTCTCGAATCCATTTAGTTAGATGTGTCTGGAATTTAAAAAATAGATTCGAATTCTGTCTTTATAAATAATCTATTATTGGATAAGAACAATAATATAAATACCAAATCCTGTCATTATTTTGTACGCATAGATAGCCATATCTATTATTATTCAATTATGAGTATATATGGGGAGGAATATTTCTTATCAAACTTGTAACGTGGTCAATTTTTGCTGGCGCAAAAATGGACGTTAACTCGCCTTTTCCCTTGGGGAAGTCAGAAACTGAACATAACTCGATGATTGCGCGCTAGTTGCTCTTTGTCTCGACGGAAATAACAAACTGAAAAAATATTAGGTGTGTGACTTAATTTTTACAGATTTTTCAGTAAATTTATTTAATATAAAAAAATAGAGAACAACGAACTTAATTTTGGGAATATTGTCCATCGTTTTCTATGACCTTGCGCCATCTCACAGGTAACATTCGAATGCCGTCGCGAAAGAAACTTGTAGGCTTCGAGGCGATAAAGTCATCGACGAATTTACGCACATCGTCCAGCGTTTTAAACTCTTTATCCATTAAGGGGATAGGGCCCTGAAATTTGAAAGTCACGGCCCGGCCTCGGGAGCCATTGGACGACTTTTGGTATATGAGGGGATATATAAAAAAGTAAAAAAAATCGGACCCGACCCGTTTTGCCCCGTACATCCACCAAAAAAGTCATTTTTCGCGTTTTTACACTAAAAATGCTCTTTGGACCGTAGTTCTCAACCGATTTCAAAATTTTTTTTTTTGAAATTTTCGTCACACCAAGGAACAAACCCAAGTATCCGTTTTAGTTTATATGCAATAGATCATTAGAAAATGAATTTTTTACTTTTTTACTTTTTTTTCGTCATTCTAACAAATCCTAAAATCCATTATTTTTTGTTATTGAACATTGCAATCGCATGTAAACGAAATTTGATGACAAAAAAATGGGTGGCCGTGAAAAAATAGCAGGTCCAATATAAAATGGGTTGGAATGCGGCAGGTGCATTCTAAAATCTTCTGCTGATGCAACCTGAGGTAAGATACTTTCGACTTCATCTGATTCTCATTCATCCCTTTTCATTTGTTCAATGAAATGTGAATTTCCGTACTGAGAGTTCATTCTAGTTGTTTTATTTTCAGTTGAGGGTTTCACAATGACATTTGAAATTAGGAGCGATGGACGTTTCAGGAGTTTGATTGACCTACTCAGAGAGAAATGTGTGGAACAATGGATATGTATTGTGGAAAATACCGCCAAATAAAGCTTCCAACCCATTTTATATTGGACCTGCTATTTTTTCATGGCCACCCATTTTTTTGTCATCAAATTTCGTTTACATGCGATTGCAATGTTCAATAACAAAAAATAATGGATTTTAGGATTTGTTAGAATGACGAAAAAAAAGTAAAAAAGTAAAAAATTCATTTTCTAATGATCTATTGCATATAAACTAAAACGGATACTTGGGTTTGTTCCTTGAAGTGTGACGAAAATTTCAAAAAAAAAATTTTTGAAATCGGTTGAGAACTGNACCCCGTACATCCACCAAAAAAGTCATTTTTCGCGTTTTTACACTAAAAATGCTCCTTGGACCGCAGTTCTCAACCGATTTCAAAAATTTTTTTTTTGAAATTTTCGTCACACTTCAAGGAACAAACCCAAGTATCCGTTTTAGTTTATATGCAATAGATCATTAGAAAATGAATTTTTTACTTTTTTACTTTTTTTTCGTCATTCTAACAAATCCTAAAATCCATTATTTTTTGTTATTGAACATTGCAATCGCATGTAAACGAAATTTGATGACAAAAAAATGGGTGGCCGTGAAAAAATAGCAGGTCCAATATAAAATGGGTTGGAATGCGGCAGGTGCATTCTAAAATCTTCTGCTGATGCAACCTGAGGTAAGATACTTTCGACTTCATCTGATTCTCATTCATCCCTTTTCATTTGTTCAATGAAATGTGAATTTCCGTACTGAGAGTTCATTCTAGTTGTTTTATTTTCAGTTGAGGGTTTCACAATGACATTTGAAATTAGGAGCGATGGACGTTTCAGGAGTTTGATTGACCTACTCAGAGAGAAATGTGTGGAACAATGGATATGTATTATGGAAAATACCGCCAAATAAAGCTTCCAACCCATTTTATATTGGACCTGCTATTTTTTCATGGCCACCCATTTTTTTGTCATCAAATTTCGTTTACATGCGATTGCAATGTTCAATAACAAAAAATAATGGATTTTAGGATTTGTTAGAATGACGAAAAAAAAGTAAAAAAGTAAAAAATTCATTTTCTAATGATCTATTGCATATAAACTAAAACGGATACTTGGGTTTGTTCCTTGAAGTGTGACGAAAATTTCAAAAAAAAAATTTTTGAAATCGGTTGAGAACTGCGGTCCAAGGAGCATTTTTAGTGTAAAAACGCGAAAAATGACTTTTTTGGTGGATGTACGGGGTAAAACGGGTCGGGTCCGTTTTTTTTTACTTTTTTATATATCCCCCCATATACCAAAAGTCGTCCAATGGCTCCCGAGGCCGGGCCGTGACTTTCAAATTTCAGGGCCTTATCCCCNATTTTTAGTGTAAAAACGCGAAAAATGACTTTTTTGGTGGATGTACGGGGTAAAACGGGTCGGGTCCGTTTTTTTTTACTTTTTTATATATCCCCCCATATACCAAAAGTCGTCCAATGGCTCCCGAGGCCGGGCCGTGACTTTCAAATTTCAGGGCCTTATCCCCTTAAGGCGTGCTGCATGGACCGGAACAAGTGATAGTCGGATGGGGCCAAGTCTGGTGAATATGCTGCGTGCGGGAGAACTTTCCATCCCAAGTTTAAGAGGGTCTTCTGAGTCGCGCGAGCAACGTGAGGTCGAGCATTGTATGACTTGCCTGCTTCCTTGCCCAGTAAATGGCCTTTTTCGATCAAGTTCTTCGCTCAGTTTTTTCAGTTGTTAGCAGTAGAGTTCCGCAGTCACCGTCTGATCTATTTCCAGGAGTTCCTAATAAAGCACACCCTTCATGTCCCACCAGATACGCAGCAGAATCTTCGTTGAGGGGATGTTCTGTTTCGGCGTCGATGTACTGCATTGTCCGGGAGCGACCCACGACTTGTTACGTTTGGGATTCTCATAAAAAATATACTATTCATCACTCGTCACAATTCTCTACAAGAAGTCCTTTTTTGCTGCTGGGCAAGCAGTGAAAGGCACCTCATGTGGGGGTTCATGCGCTGACCTAGGTTGTGTTCGGTCAACACATGTGGGACCCACCTTCCAAATTTTTGGATTTTTCCCATTTGACGTGTAACGAACATGTGGGGATGAATTAAAATCCGTTGAATTAAAATCCGTGACTAAGAATCCTAGAGCGGGAGAGTGAGAGTCCCTTATCCACTTCCGAGTGGCTTATTTCCGGTTAGAGTTATCGGTTCCGTTTATTGATAAAGACTAGTAATTACGCGTCTTTGAGGGCCCAGAAAAATTATCGTGAAGAAGGGCCAAAATTATAGAGTCACCCGGTTCTTTTTATGGAGTTCACCCTATTGTTAATCTTGCGGGTAATCGATTAGGTCCGGCTGAAATGCTGGCGCTCCAATTTCGTTGGATTTTCAGGAGTTAATTGGTTAAATTTTTTGTTCTGGGTGGAAGGTCGTTTGGAGCGAGTGCAACCATCGTCTCCAACGAATCGCCAGGTTGCCTTTGGGTTTCGATGAGAAAAATGAGTTGAGAATTAATTAATAGTGGAGTAATAACAAGTGCCGGTGACTTGTATTTTAACCCCGAAAATCCCGGAGATCCGATCCGTGGGAAGCGCCAAAGACCCTTAGTAATTATCCGAACGACAATCAGTTCAGCCTAGTCTCGCGTAATAATAAGTAAAAAGGAACTAGTTTTGTATTAGGTGATTAGAAAAGAGTTAAGTGAGATTTGAATAATCGCGCCAGGTCGTGAGAGTCATGATTAATTGTCGTTAGATTCGCACCTTCGAGGGGCGTGTCCGCACCAATCAAAATTCGGGTGATTGACCGGTGAATTCCGCGCTCTGAGCTGTCTCGAGACGCTCGTGAATTCGACAGTTCGGCGTTGGCCCTTGACCTCACCGGAACTAGTGCCAGTACAGTGCCTATCTTAGGATTATAGTGCCTATACTTGGATCATATTATCTACACGATGGCGAAGAATACCCCAAAGAGGAGTAAGAAACCCAAAGTGAGTTTTTAGTTTGGTTTATTTATTTTTCCGAATTCATTTCGGCCTTTAGTTATTCGACTACAGGGTCTTCGGCCCCGTACGTCGCATTTTATTCCGTTAAAATGGTGATTGTGAAGAATCATTCAATTGTGAGGTGCCGATCTCCCCCTTTCACTCATGATTGGGTGGTTTTCGTGATTTTGGTGGGTTATTCGAGGGGATTTCTCCACTTTTTGGGGTTATTTCCAGCTCAAACCCGGCTCCGATCACACTGTGCATCGGCTTATTATGTTTGTTAAAGATCTTTTATGAGAATCTATCGGAGAAAAACCCCTCCGGAGGGGATAATTAATCACGTTGAATTGTTAGAGCGCGTCCATTCCCGTTACACGGGGGTTTTCGCGCGTAATAAATTCCACTCGTGTTCAAATTGAGTTGGTTCGCGTAGATAGTTAATTAAAATGATGGTTTCTGGATCGATGTGTTCGGGGGGCTTCCCTGAGTAATCCATCTCAGGGTTCCCGAAAATCCGCTCTGCCGATTTCCGGATATTCCATTTTTGGTTTTCATAAATTTCCAGCCCATTCTCGCTGGCGTGTACACCGTGTATTTCCGAGTGAGAATTTCCCCCTCTCGACTCCCCTCAGATACCGATCCACGTTTACACGTGGCTATTTTCGCTTCACGCGGGCATTTTTAGCGTTTAGAATTCCACTCGGGGATTAACTAACCTGAGGCGGCTAATTGTTTAGGGAAAATTATTTTTTGGGTATTGTTGTCTTCGGTAGATTCTCCCGGACATTTTGTCTCAGGGTTTGTAATTTTTGACTCTGCCATTTTCGAGTTATGACAAGTTGAGTTTTGCGGAATTTCAGCCCGTTTTGGCTGGTATGAAAAATCGATGGATGAATACGGTCTCCTCTCTTTCGCTCTCATTGTCGCTCGCATACCTTTCCCCCCAATTCTCGGAATTCTCGAGTATTTAGAGATTAGTGCGTATTTCTACTCTCCCCAAATGTTTATTTCGGCATATTTGAGGTATTTATCGACGATATTAATTTCTTCGAATTTCTTCGATTTCTTCTTTTTCTTGTCAGATTGGACTATTTTCTGTCAGAGTGCGGAATTAATATTATGATTATTATAATTGTCAGTATTGTTAGTGATTAATTGTGGATTTTTCTTTTTTTATATTTTTTTGAGAGAATTGAAATGTCTTTTTTTTGTAAAATTGGTGACTCTTGAATTTCAATAGTGAAACCAGTAAGGATAATGTCGATCTCCTTTTTTTTGCTGTTTTGTAGTTTTGACCGCCCCATTAACCCGTTTCCACCTGAAATCCACCCCTGTCTCCACAACCTAGCAAACTGAGCGAACCAAGGACCGTTACCTTTCCCCAAAAATCTAGTTTCCTCCCTTTTTTTTGTACGTTTTAGAGTTTTTCAAATGAGTACAGTTGATTTTGTAGATTCCTCCGGTTTGGTAATTCCAGTTAAAAATTACCTGGCGCCCATAGATTTCTGCATTTTTGAGTTTAACTAGATTCAGGGGAAGAA
>NW_021680450.1:331002-384097 GCF_001412515.2 Diachasma alloeum | reverse complement strand
TTTTAACCCCGAAAATCCCGGAGATCCGATCCGTGGGAAGCGCCAAAGACCCTTAGTAATTATCCGAACGACAATCAGTTCAGCCTAGTCTCGCGTAATAATTAGTAAAAAGGAACTAGTTTTGTATTAGGTGATTAGAAAAGAGTTAAGTGAGATTTGAATAATCGCGCCAGGTCGTGAGAGTCATGATTAATTGTCGTTAGATTCGCACCTTCGAGGGGCGTGTCCGCACCAATCAAAATTCGGGTGATTGACCGGTGAATTCCGCGCTCTGAGCTGTCTCGAGACGCTCGTGAATTCGACAGTTCGGCGTTGGCCCTTGACCTCACCGGAACTAGTGCCAGTACAGTGCCTATCTTAGGATTATAGTGCCTATACTTGGATCATATTATCTACACGATGGCGAAGAATACCCCAAAGAGGAGTAAGAAACCCAAAGTGAGTTTTTAGTTTGGTTTATTTATTTTTCCGAATTCATTTCGGCCTTTAGTTATTCGACTACAGGGTCTTCGGCCCCGTACGTCGCATTTTATTCCGTTAAAATGGTGATTGTGAAGAATCATTCAATTGTGAGGTGCCGATCTCCCCCTTTCACTCATGATTGGGTGGTTTTCGTGATTTTGGTGGGTTATTCGAGGGGATTTCTCCACTTTTTGGGGTTATTTCCAGCTCAAACCCGGCTCCGATCACACTGTGCATCGGCTTATTATGTTTGTTAAAGATCTTTTATGAGAATCTATCGGAGAAAAACCCCTCCGGAGGGGATAATTAATCACGTTGAATTGTTAGAGCGCGTCCATTCCCGTTACACGGGGGTTTTCGCGCGTAATAAATTCCACTCGTGTTCAAATTGAGTTGGTTCGCGTAGATAGTTAATTAAAATGATGGTTTCTGGATCGATGTGTTCGGGGGGCTTCCCTGAGTAATCCATCTCAGGGTTCCCGAAAATCCGCTCTNATCGGAGAAAAACCCCTCCGGAGGGGATAATTAATCACGTTGAATTGTTAGAGCGCGTCCATTCCCGTTACACGGGGGTTTTCGCGCGTAATAAATTCCACTCGTGTTCAAATTGAGTTGGTTCGCGTAGATAGTTAATTAAAATGATGGTTTCTGGATCGATGTGTTCGGGGGGCTTCCCTGAGTAATCCATCTCAGGGTTTCCGAAAATCCGCTCTGCCGATTTCCGGATATTCCATTTTTGGTTTTCATAAATTTCCAGCCCATTCTCGCTGGCGTGTACACCGTGTATTTCCGAGTGAGAATTTCCCCCTCTCGACTCCCCTCAGATACCGATCCACGTTTACACGTGGCTATTTTCGCTTCACGCGGGCATTTTTAGCGTTTAGAATTCCACTCGGGGATTAACTAACCTGAGGCGGCTAATTGTTTAGGGAAAATTATTTTTTGGGTATTGTTGTCTTCGGTAGATTCTCCCGGACATTTTGTCTCAGGGTTTGTAATTTTTGACTCTGCCATTTTCGAGTTATGACAAGTTGAGTTTTGCGGAATTTCAGCCCGTTTTGGCTGGTATGAAAAATCGATGGATGAATACGGTCTCCTCTCTTTCGCTCTCATTGTCGCTCGCATACCTTTCCCCCCAATTCTCGGAATTCTCGAGTATTTAGAGATTAGTGCGTATTTCTACTCTCCCCAAATGTTTATTTCGGCATCTTTGAGGTATTTATCGACGATATTAATTTCTTCGAATTTCTTCGATTTCTTCTTTTTCTTGTCAGATTGGACTATTTTCTGTCAGAGTGCGGAATTAATATTATGATTATTATAATTGTCAGTATTGTTAGTGATTAATTGTGGATTTTTCTTTTTTTATATTTTTTTGAGAGAATTGAAATGTCTTTTTTTTGTAAAATTGGTGACTCTTGAATTTCAATAGTGAAACCAGTAAGGATAATGTCGATCTCCTTTTTTTTGCTGTTTTGTAGTTTTGACCGCCCCATTAACCCGTTTCCACCTGAAATCCACCCCTGTCTCCACAACCTAGCAAACTGAGCGAACCAAGGACCGTTACCTTTCCCCAAAAATCTAGTTTCCTCCCTTTTTTTTGTACGTTTTAGAGTTTTTCAAATGAGTACAGTTGATTTTGTAGATTCCTCCGGTTTGGTAATTCCAGTTAAAAATTACCTGGCGCCCATAGATTTCTGCATTTTTGAGTTTAACTAGATTCAGGGGAAGAATGGCGAAGGTAATAGGCATTTTAACCCCCATGAAAAATGTCACGTTGCAGACGCAAACGCTTAGAAATATNTTCCAGTTAAAAATTACCTGGCGCCCATAGATTTCTGCATTTTTGAGTTTAACTAGATTCAGGGGAAGAATGGCGAAGGTAATAGGCATTTTAACCCCCATGAAAAATGTCACGTTGCAAACGCAAACGCTTAGAAATATCTGTTCGGGTAACTCCTAACTGAGCTGCAAGCTCTTGTTGCATTTGCGTTGAGTCTTCATCCAGTAGAGCTTGCAATTCTGCACCTGTAAACTTTCGAGGCTGTCCAGGACGCGGCTGGTCACTCAGATCGAAATCACCACTTCTAAAACCTTTGTACCAATAATGTAATATTTCATAAGATACAACGTCGGCACCAAGAACACTGCACATTGATTCCCGTGCTTCGGAAGCATTTTTTCCTTATTGGAATTCGTATAAAATGCAGTGCCAAATGTGCTGTTTATCAGTTGCCATCGTAAACTCTGCTATTCTGAAAGGTTATGTAACTTACATAGACTTGTCATTCCGTGTTCTGAAACCTTTTATCCGATCCTTTGAAAATCAGAAAAGACCGTGAATATATTTCTATTTTAAATATAATTTTAAGCTCGAAGAAAAAATCTGTAAAAATTAAGTCACATACCTAATACTTCGAAGCGGAAAAGCCAACGAAGAACCCAAAACTCAAAACGTAGAAAACTTAAGACTAAAGGGCCAAGGGAAAAGTGAAAGGTTGCTCGCGCTACTCAGGGGGTCGGTTGTGGTGAGAGGGGCAGGTTCAGGTGGAAAACGAGTCACTGGAATCTTATTCAAAACCAAAAGACACGAAAACTGAGAACTAATGCTGAAATGTAGAGGTCTATATTATCTCTAATTTTACAGAAAACCAAATTCTCAAATTCACTTACACTGACACTTACAGTGTTACACTTCACTTAACGATACCTGACCCTGAGTTATTAGTGGCACAAAATTGCAACATCTCAGCTCACTAAGATGACGCGAATACACCAACACTTTTAATCAACTGGCACTATAGCCGCGTAATGCAATCGTTAGACCAATAGGTACCGCGTCCTTCAACGCACAATTGTTCCACAAAATCTTGGCTAGAAAATGAATAACGTAACTAGCAAAAAAGACGAAGTATGCGTCGCAAACCCAGAGAAAACTAAGCGTATCCGCACATAAACAAAATCGAAAAGGCGAGGCTGAGGCATCAGACACTAACACTATCATCTACGTAGACGGTACGCAAACCGTAAGCCTGCCGGCTGAATAACACAATAATCGCAGACACAATACGGCAGAGAAATGAAGTAGCTACCCAAAACGAGATGAGTCGCATAAGCGAAAGCATCAAACTAGATGCAATGGTAAGTTCACTGTGAGCATCGGCCAAAGACAAGGTATGAGGATGAAAGGCAACCATTGGCTACAACGGGCAGCGAATTGCAACGACAGACGACTGAGCGAGTGTCTCTTTTAATGGGAAGAACTCCAGAATTTATAGGTTTCCAAAGGTGTGAAATGGAAAGAGAGCGAAGGCCTAATGCGTAAGATAGAACGAGAATACTATACTCGTCACGTGATGACACGTAGGGAGCGATGACAGGCTATGACGTAGCAATTATCGAGCGCCGGGCGCAGAGAGAAGAACAAATGATAATAATGAGCACGCAAACTCGACAAACCGTAAACACTTGATTCAATACAAATATAAGATTCGACTAAAAAAATTAAATAGAATATCAAGGCAGTTATTCGGCCAGATAAGTTCTATTAACTATGATTTGCTCTCTGAAGGCGTATTCTCCAGGATTCTTGAGATAGAGATGCATACAATAATCACAAAACGAAAGCACAAAAAATTTAATTACTCAGACAAAAAAAACATATTATCCATAAACATAAATGTCCTTGGCAGTTCACACAAGTACAACGGCCATTATTGGTCGTGTGACCTTCCACCGAAACCCAAAAACTGACCTATTTCTTCTCAATTAATCCATCTATTGAGCGACAGTATTTCAACTGCACCTACACATGTCTTCAAAGTATCAAAAGAACGGAGAATCCTCAAACAATAATCGCGCAGCTCGTTAATATCTCGGCCTATTTCGCGAGAATCGTATCGGTCCCGTATGGTTAAACTCATGAAATTCCTAACACACGAGCGGCACAACGAATGAAACACTAACAAAACTTACTACAGCGCACCCGCAATGTCGAAAGATTATGCACCGCATAAAATTAACGAAAATCAAAAGTACGCGATCTGATTATCTCTGATTCTACAGGCGCTGAATAATTCGTAATTGATTATCACTGATTGAATTGATAATTAAATAGAGCTCTGGATCTTTGTCTAACTCACGACCAGAGATCGGCAGAAAAAATAATTTCCATTATTATACCAATGGAAAATGAAAAGTAGAAAATCCCAATTATTTTTGTCATGAATAATGAAACTAAATAAATTTTTCATTATCCTAAAAATGGGAAATGGGTGAATAATGAAACCAAATTAATTTTTCATTATAATAATGGGTAATGAAAAATATGATTGCTCTCATAATGAATAATGAAACAATTAATTTTTTATTATCATAGTAATAGATAATGGAGAACAAAAAATTTCCCATTACTTATTTTGATTCATTTATTTATTCATGTTCATCTGGAGACCTACATCCCTCCAATAAATTCCAAAAAATTCAAAAATTTCCCTTAAAAAGAATGAAAGAAATTGTCTCAAAAAATTATGTTCAGATCATTCAGAATTATCTGAAACGGGGAGATCGACGATTCCCTGGGGAAGTGTTTATACGACCTTTTGACACAACTCATGCCATTTGACACGCGTAGGTGATGAGAAAAAATCAATCCATGTGATACATAAAATCAATATTCAAAAAATGTGCAAATGCACATTTCAATAGTTACTTGAAAATTGGAAAATTTCGTGCTTAGAGATTGAATCAGGGCTCGAAAATAATAAGACTACCCTTCCGTTTCACCCCCCCCCCCTTCGCGGTAAGCTACACAAGAAACACCTTAATTATTATTGAGCCTTGTTCACTAGTAAATGATCTATCAATGTCAATTGGTTATCATCTGATAATGCTGCACTCAAAATATTTCTGGAACACCCATTTTATCGTATATTTCATACTTTTCTGATCAGATGATGATACTTTGTATATTTTGAGTGTCCAGCCTGCCTCACTGCTCATTTTCTGTTCCATTTTACCTCGTCATCTTATTTTATCATGAATTTTATTTTAAATGTTTTCTTTTATATATATTTTATCGGTCGAGGGGCGCATGCGCAACGTCGTTGTATACACACGTGTTTATAAAGTACTGAGTACTAATTAGCCTTTTTCTTGCTCATTTCGGCAGCTTCTTTGCTTTCTCTGTGCTTAAATTACCGAGCAAACTCCTCTCTTCAACTGAAAGTCATTATTGTGGCTGTGTCAAGTGATTTTGTCTGACAAGAAGCGAGCAGATTTCACGCGACTCAAGTGAGGTTAGAATGTCATGTCTACTACTCCTCGAACACCAAAGGGGCTAAAAAGACAGGGCAAAACTGAGCCTAATGCAACAAAAAAACCTAATGCAGTAAAAAACCCGGTTGGCAGACCCACCGAAGCTGTCCTCAAAGTAAGAGAGAGAGCAAGCTCGATTGGCACCATTTTTGAACTTTTTAGGGGGGAAAAGAGACTCCGTGAACACCTGGATTCAGATAAAACCACCATAATCAAGCCTGCAAAATTCCTTTGCGCATCAATCACTCGTGCAAGTTCAGGTGATACAATTAATCCTGACCAAAAAAATAAAAGCGTTCTCAATATGCCAAACACTGGAAAACCGTCGATAATTGTCATCCCTGATTCCTCCAATATGACACCTGATTAGCAGTTTCAGTGGTTGGCTGAGCAGTTGGTGGACATCAAGAAGTCCCAAGTGAGCCAAGAAACTAAGCTAAATAACATCTTGACGACAGAATTTTCTAAAATGGACTGTAAAATTGAAGGCTTAAAAACAGAACTCAAAAAAGTCTCAAATGACACCAAATCACTGAAAGCTGATCATTTACTCAGTGAAAAGAGAATCAAAAAGCTAGAGAATTCGGCTACTCTCCCTCAATCTCAGGAATCCGACAAGCTGCTCCAAGAAGCCCTGGCAAGGATCACCTCTCTAGAAGCCTTGATCCAGAAGCAATCTACACCCAACTCAGACCCGACACTGCGTGCTGAGTTCGACAAGCTCTCAGCATCCCTTGATACACAGATCAGACAATCGAAGCGTAACAATGTGATAATCAGAGGTCTAGAAGCCAACCCAGTCAGTGCTGAAGCTGCCAGTGAGTTTCTATCCTCTACGTTTGGAGTAGCTGCCGCTGACTTCAATGTCCAGGTATTTGGCAGAAGTAAAGACAGGTATCTTGTACAGTTTAAGTCGCTCTCCACCAAAATCGGAGTCATGAAACAAAAAAAGCTGAAACTGTCGAACACAAAAATTTTCCTGGAGAATGATCTTTCCCCAAATGAAAGCCACCTTGCTGAATTCCTGAGGGAGGAGCTCAGAAGTCGGAGGGCAAAGAGCATTCCTGCCAAACTTCGTGGCAACAAAATCTTCCTGGATGATGGAGAGATCGGGGACCTCCTCAACAAATGCCTCATCAAGAAGCCCAGCCGCCACCCTCAAGAATCGATGGAAACCGAAACTGCAGCCCTCGTCAACTCCAACTCTTACACCAGTTCTGGCTCTGGAGACACCATTCCAAAAAACTCCTAGGGAGACCACGGAACAATTCTGTGGCCGTCTTCTGGAATTGTAATGGGATGACAAACTTAGGCAACTTCTCTATGGACTCTTATCCTTTCTTCATGGGGCTCTCTGAGACGTGGCTCCGTTTCACACCATCCTTTCTGACACCTTGGTCAAGCAACTACAACTGCTACTGGTCTGTAGCAACGAGGGAAGCATCTGTAGGCAGAGGGAGCGGAGGTCTTGCAGTCCTGATCAATAAGTTACACTCTTTTACCAGAAGAACGATATACAGGTGGAGTTACTGGTGGAACTGTCCCCCTGCCTCTAGCACAGTTACCAGATACCAGCGCTGAATTGTTTGCTTTTATTCTTTAAGCTTAATTTAAATTTTAGATTCCTTTTCTGTAGCCGTTGCTATTACTTTATATCCTGATCGAACCTGCATCTTGATGTTTGCTTTGCTAATACTACAGGCTATGTCACCAGCGATTTATTTTTTCTGTTTTATACTGTGCTTATTATTGGTACTCAGCATCGGTAGTGGATCCAATGTACAAATACGATTTTTCTATATGCGTGTCTCCTAATTTACTGGATTTTATCCTTTTTTTTGTACTGCTTATACTTTTATTTTTTATTTTACTTTGTCCCCCTTGCACACCCCCTTGCTATAAGAGAGCAACTTGTAATCCCTCTCAAAAAGCAATAAAATACATACATACATACATACATACATACATATATTTTATCGGTCAATTTTACCCCGTTATCCCATTTTACCTAGCTCTTTCCTAAAAATATTCAATTAATGAGATGGATTTTATAATTGATAGAAAGTTTTTGTTTCCGATTAACATCACAATGACATTTCAATAACGATTGTCCATTGTCGTAGCAATGAAATTAATCACTAATCGAATAATGAAAATATTTCGATTTTCACTATTGAATAGATGGATATTCGGAAATATTTTCAAGTTCATTATTGATTAAATAGGTATTTAACAATATTTCCAATTTCATTATTGATTAGATAGGAATTAAAAATTGTTGTAGATTTCATTACTAATTTGATGAGTATTAGAAAATATCTTTGATTCCATTGTTGATTGAATGGCTAATCTATAATATTCAAATGTAATTCGTGATTAGATAAGCAATATTTTTTTCTTTCTTAGTGGGTGTGTGGTTGGTGGGTGGGTGGCTAGATGATGGGTAGCTATATGATGGAAGGTGGTGGGTGTTGGGTGGGTTGATGGGGTGGTTGGTGCTGGGTCTGGATGAGGGATGGTGGGTGGAAAGTGGCCGGACGATTGAAATGATTAGATAAAAATTTTATGGGAATGAAAAGATGATTTATTCAAGATAATTAAATTTAAGATACATATTTCGGAGCACAAATTTGATTCGTAATTCTACCGTTACCAGATAACATGGTGAATGATTTTTGATTCATTCGATATTTATTTTTATTTCTCTTAACAATATTTTTAAACATAGTTAATATAATATTATCGTTCCGGATCGTATCGGTAGTGAAGCGCTGCTGGAATGAATGTAGAGAATTATCATTACAAAGCCAATGTAGGTAACATACAGATGCAATAATGACCGCAAAGAATAGAAGAAAAGTCTTGAAGTCTTTTATCATTGAATTTATATAATCGGAAATTTCGTCGCAACAAATGTCGGAATCGGGGGTCGGAAGGCGGTAGTTCGAAGCTGTCGAAATAGACTCCCTCTCCTCTTGGGTTGATGTAGAAGGCAACCCAGTGGGTACCTGGTTGCGTATGGTCATCGGTGATGGCGATGATTGCACAGGGTCTCGGCTAAATCCTAGGTATTGGATCTGCCGCATAAACCCCGCCAGTCGAGCCATCGGTGTATGGCAATATTTTCAACAGTTGAGATGTATTCATAGGCGCGATTCTTGAAGTGAAGTAGTTTCTAATGCTTCTATTTGCTCAAGAGATAGATTATCAACTTCGTCAACCCCCTCACTTTCAGAGCTGGAATCGTAATCCACAATGTTTCGGAGTTTCTGTAGATCGTGTCGAGAAATTTTATTGCATGTGAATGAATCAAAATTGACTTTATTCTTTTTCTATCTTTCTTCAAGTATCCAAGCTTTTAGTTTATAAACGTTCTGGAGAGCACACCTGAATAATTCACAGGTAACGAGGCCGTGAAAGAGACACAGATGGCGTGGTCCTTCCAAACGTTTCAATGGAGGACAGTATATTTCCAAATTCACAATGTGAATGCCGATATAATGTTGGATAGGTGGGCCCGTTTCTCCTCCCCTCTCACGTAGACAATAGATGTGTTAGCGTTATGTGTATTGCGACTCAATAGCAAAGGGACACTGTATGCAGACACCTCTCCGTCTTCCCAACTTAGGCGATGATGATGACCAGATAACCAGTTATTTTGCCTTCTAATTAGGCAACTCAATTCAGAAAAGCGACAAGGTGGCCCAACCACCCATAAATCACCATATGGATGATCAACAGACAATATGGATATTTCTTCAGGTAAAAACTATTTGTGAGGGCCAATGAAGGCCTGGATGTCGATAACTATTTCTTCAGTCATGACTGGCTGTGAGATGGAAACTGATCGCTCTCCCCCTCCGCTTTTCTTCTAAGTGCTATAGTCTACGATGACTTGTCTTGTAGAGTCAATTTCCAATATATTATCCAACTCTGTATAAACAATACAGTTTACAGTACACGGTAAAGGTTCTTTGAATCTCACTTGAATTCGTAAACTTCCATTTTTCACCAGTTTCCAATAAGATGAACAATTGGCAGACACATCCGGAGTCAAGTCAAAAGCAAATAATGTATATCCAGAAGAAAAACCCATGCGTGTAACACCATGTCCATGGTCGCTAAAATGAATTCCCTTTCCCGAGAATAATGTTTGATATGCTTCAGCATCGCATAAAGGGCTTCCAAAAGATGGTTGTAGGGGTTTCCCAGGTACTTGTTTCCTATCAACTGTGACGTATTTCTTACCTCTGCGGAAGATAATAGATACGCAGTNGCGGAAGATAATAGATACGCAGCCCTCAGCGACCCAAACGACAAACCAAAGGTTGGGCGCCAGAACGTATGAAACGTTCACCAAAATCGAAGACGAAAAAAAAACAAACAACGATGAGAGAGCGATCGCCGACAGCTCAGATCAACCGCGGAGGCGGCTGGGTTCCACAAAATCCGCTCTCACTCAAATTACCCTGAAATGACTGGGTTCCTTATTACTAATAAATGATAAGAAGATTCAGACTTTCGGGGAGAAATATTATTTAATCAATTTCTAGAAAATGCCAGTATCAAAATGTAAATCATTTATCTAATTAATTAAACCCCGTTATTTTCCGATTATTTCTCTTTCCGTTATGCTCTAAATCACAATCAGAAAATCACAAAATTCATACACCGATCTAATAACTCGATATAAAATCAATTCCCTCAACGTCATCCGTCAATTAATAAAATGCTAGTCAAAGATAATGTAAAGAAAGTCAATAAATGGGAAAATCTATCAAGAAGTCAAAAAAATAAAGTATCTAACCGGGTTACTGCAAGGTCTAATGTCACGACAAAGGAATCGATAAGAAGAACAACGAAAACTGTTGCGAGAAAAATAATTCAAAATTGTAGTCTGATTCTCGAACGACGCGATTCGGATTACCACGAAAAATACTAATCACAATTACCAAAGCCGGTGAATCTGCCTAACGCAAGGTCACGGCTACACGATACAACAACACGAAAATCAAGTATCGACAAAGACGCTGTAATTCCAAATCACGGCGATAATTCCTACACTGTTCGGAAATGCCAAAATTCTAAATTAAATAAATAAATTAATACACGAACAGCGATAATGCGAAAATTCCCTGAAGCTGAAACATTGCCCCGAGAATTCCACTTTGGATATCCGAATTTTCCCAAAGTGAATGCGAAACGAGAGTTGTTACTTACAACCAATATTTGAAACACTGAGTTTCAATCGGAAGATTCCGACCTAAATATTTCCAGAAAACACGTAAATTAATAAAATAAAAGGTTCACTGAATTTTTCCCGAAACCGTTATAATGCTCCGCTGAGCGAGAAACCAGATCTCGTCAAAATCCGAAAGCCAAAAATCTAATGGCGTCATTCGCCATGGACGAAAACCGTTTGTCCAAAAGAAAGCTAATTTCACGAGATCCCGATCTCTATTACAATCAATAAATTAACGATTAATTAGATCCACCGCTCACCAGAACTGAAGAAATCTCAGCACCAAATTCTCCGGAAAAGTTGGGACTCTCAATAAATCGTCAAAGCAAGATGTCGGAGACAACGAGAATTCGGGCGTCGGACCACGCTAATAATTTTTATAATTCACGAAAAACTTGCGAACTGTCAGTCTCGCCATCCAAACGAGAAGTAATCTCCTCGGCACGCTCGATGGCACATTTCCTCGATTGCCGAAAATCCAGCCCTCTCATTGGCTGTTACTTTCACCGAAGAGACTTTTGATTGGAGAGTGATGACGACGTCAACTCTCTCTCCACCGTAATCCACACCGGACAACCACGTGATTTCTAATTTTCCCTCCAAATCCACAGGGATAAAACCAAGCGATAAGAATGTAGTTCTAACTACTCACAACCCGCATAATGATAAATAACCATTAATTTATGTTTCGGGTCCTTTAACAATGGACCGAAAATATTATTTTCGCCTAGATTCATTCGGCGCTCGAGCTCTCCAATTCTGGCTCCAGTAGCTGGCGCCGCGACACGGCCAACCTGCGTACTCCTCAACCGGCGGGGATATTCAAACTCCAGATCCACCCCAGACTCTGCAGAACCGTTGCTCCGAGACCCAATTTCAGCATTTAAATTCTTGCATCTCATCCCAGTCCTCGTTCAGGCTCATCCAGATCCCCCGATGTGCTCCGATGAACGGTGGAGTGGAATGATTCAATACAAACCAAAAAGATACTCAATAAATAGTCGAACAAAAATCTAGATTTTGACTCTCGCTTCGCTTTCGCAGTGACTTCTCGTCTGGATGTTTAAATGAAACCGCAGAACGGTCGAAAGACAAAAATAACACGTTACACAACATAAAGACGTGAATAATTTATATTAAATGTCTGAAAGTTGAAAGGGTTATGTCTCCTTGATCCAGTGAAGCCTCTATTGTCCACGAATCTAAGAATCACGCATTTCGGCAGGGCCGCAAGCACCACGTTATCAATAGTATTGCTATGAATCCCACTCCTGAGGATAAAACTTTTAACATCCACACGCGTCAAAGGATATTTGGCAGTAGTTTTTGTAAGACCCTTGGCATGGGCTAATAGAATATCAGGACTTAGTTTTACTCGCCGTATAAATAAAGTAGTTTCCATTATATAAATTTTATAATTTGCGTCTGTTGATGAGTCCATCAGACAAAAGGCATCTTTTGAGCGATTGAGTATCAATTTCATCTCCACACCATTCAATAAAATTTTTTCTTGATTAAAGACATCACAATGCAAATATCCCATCAATTCCAAAGTTTTTTCTGCCCGGTGGCATGGCGCAGTGGGCAAGTTCGTTGCCTCACATGCGAAAGGTTCCGAGTTCAAATCCCGGCCGGGTAGAATGGTGCGATCTAACCATTTAAAGTCTTGATCATCATCGCAGTATATCCTAACCGGGTCGACACGATGTAAAATAACGATGAAAAAAAATCCAAAGTTTGACCCTGGACAATAATATTTGCTCTAGAATTAAGGAATTTATTTTTTCCTGAGACGGGAACCTCCTCCATTGCTCCCGGCTCATCAACGTAAAATAAACTCAATAAGAGATGCGTATTCCTAGCGTCACTTCCATAATTAAACAGAGTTTCCAAATATGCACGATATGGATAGTTATTATTCGATAGAGCTACAGGTTTTTGATTGAAAAGTACATCAATCTGACTGAATTATGAATGTAACAAATTTTGAGTTTTATTTTCAACATGGTATGCGCAAGATCGATATATTCTTCGCCATGTCTAGGCACTGGAAACTCAACAGCATAATCATCTGTTAAAGCAGTCACAGGATTATAAAAAGTCCAATATGATTCCTCGGTCGCGGTTTGAGTTAGTGATATTTAGAACAGATCCAATTCAGACTTTGCACATTCGCACGAATGACTATTTAGGAGCGACATTATGATGAAGCAAAAATATCGTAGACCTCACGTTTTTTAGATTACGCCTTAGGTTTCCTCTTCTTCCTCACAGTCTCCTTCTTTTTTTTAACAAATTTAGTTTTTCTCTTTTTCTTTTTAGCCTTTCCTCTCTTGGTACGCACTTGGCGACGGCCGGTAACTTTCTGATTGGCTCGATGCCTGCGCTTCGTTTTATATTTTTCCGGATTATTCATCATATCCTCAATAGTATCCATTGCTTTTCTTTTGAGTCTATGCCCTGATTCCGTCAATCGATTTTCCAATGATTTTTCAAAATCAACATTCCTTGTGAGGACAGCACTCAATACATTGACTCCAGCAGACAACATTTCTTTGCCAATCGGGCGAATAGATTTCCCAATTAATGGATATATTTCTCTATATAACCCCCCAAGAAATGCTCCGACACCATAACCTCTTTGATGATTGTGAGATGTTCTCTGAACATAACCTCCACCATGGCTACCACCCGCAACTTGATTATCATAATAACTAATGAATTGAGCCATCTTCTCAAATTCATTCTACTCTCCTGACATCAAGTGTCACGTTTAGTGGTCCGTACTTGAATGGTATCAATCGCATATACTTATCCCTTATATCTATTTCAATACTTTTAAATGAAGTATGTAAAAGAGGATAATAAAAAGGGTCAAAGATTTTTGAAAAATTTGATCCGTGAAGAAAATTACTTGAATTAAATGGTACAATTCTCAACAGTGATCTCACAGAACCAACTATATGGGTGTTGCATATGTCCGTGTAAATAAAAAGATTCTCGGGTAATCCTCTTTCGAGACTAGCTAGGTACTTGCCCACTTTAAACGATAAATTACGGAATTCAATTCCTGCCCACGTATAATCAAAACCTAGCAATGATGATCATTTTTCATTGAGTACAAGTGTGTGTACATGATTCACGCATTGATCAGATTTACATACACGTTCAATCATAACAAAATTTGTCAATTTATCATAAGTAAATTGAAAATGTTTTACTGAAAATGTATTTTTGTTGATACCACGAACAAAATTGTCTAGATTAGGAAAAACACCGTGAGGTGTGACACATTGAAATGATATACCATTATTATCCTCAAAGTTTTGTATAAAAGTAATTGATGCCTCGTTTTCATTCAAATGAAGAAAACTATTCGGGAAATTAATTTCACAAAGTCCCACTCTCCATTCTACTTGCAATATGATGTTTCTTGGTCAATGTGCCGTAAAATGAGACACTGTATTCTGAGGATAATATTCTTCAGAACTATCACTTGATAGTGTGATATAAAAATCTGATTCGTTCATGTTAAATTAATTTCATAATGTCGAAGCGAGAGTGACGCCCAGGTAGGTGTATTTGTTGACGATCTCAACTGGTTTGCCATTTAGGGAGAAGTCGTGAGCCTATTGAGCGAATCGCCCGCCTTTCCTGAAGACAACAACCTTCGTCTTTGAGATGTTATACGTTAGGCCATTTTCTTTACAGTAATCACCCAGGATCGACAGTTTCCTCTTCAGGTCGACAGGAGAAGCGGCTAGAATGACCAAATGGTCCACGTAGAGCAGCATGAGGAAGTCAACGGTCGAAGAGAGATCAATACCCTCGGGATCCCGGGATCTGAAATAGGCAACTCTGTCCGACAGGTAGAGGTTGAAAAGTAAAAGGCTGAACTTTTCTCCCTGAAAAACTCTTTCGCTGACATGTACTCCTTCCGATAAACCAGATGCTGTCTTGATCGCCAGACTTGCCCTGGAATACAGATCAATAATTACTCTGAGAATCTTAGAGCTGACTCCAATTTTGTCGAGTTTAGACCAGAGGGAGAGATGTGGAACTGAATCAAATGCTCTGCGAAAGTCAACAAACAGTCAACAAACATACACTATCCCTCCCTGCAGGCTAATACGAGATTGGATAGTTGCGTACAGAGTAAAAATGTTGTCCATCACTCCCCTCCTCCGGAAACCCGATTGCTCCTCAGGAATTATTCCCATGTCTTCGGCCCATCGGTAGAGTCTTGAGTTGATCAACTGGGTAAATATCTTTGTGATATTATTTACCAAGGCAATTCCTCTGTAGTTGAGTGGGTCCAGTTGATTGCCCTTCTTGAATATCATGGTGACAACTATCTGCGTCCAGCAGGTCGGGACCACTCTATAATTGAAAATCTTATTGAAGAGACCGAGCAAGTAGGATTTCCATGCAGGAGATAGTTGTTTATAGAAGGAATGAGGAATCCTGTCTGCCCCTGGAGATTTATCAGGCTTTGCACTGTCCAGGCCTGTTTGGAGCTGCAGCTCAGTAAAATCAGCATCCAATTTGGGGTTAATCCAGTCAGAGAGAGATACTGCAGTCAGAGGTCTGGGTGGATACGTTTCCCTCAGGAAGACGTTCCACTAATCCCTCGTGACATGCTCGACCCTCGGCTGCCGCGTCCTGTCTTCCTGGAATACGCCCCAAAACTCTTTAAGGTTATGGACATCAGCAAAACGCGAGACGATTTCAGATTTGTGAGCTGGTTTCTTCTGATCAACCGTTTGACGAAAACTTCTATTTGTTTCTTCAAAATCTTACAGTATGTCGAAGGAGTCGGCGTGTCGTGCGAGCTTTCTACCTAATCTCCTCAGATTCTTCCTCACAGAGGCACATTCACGGTCAAACCAAGGTTTCCTTGGTTTACAGACTGATTTGCGAGTCGCGGATGATTTAACCATGGATGAATGGTCTGCCGCTTCGAGGATTGCAGACGCTAATGCGTCATTCAGGAGATCAACAGAGTTGTCCGCGAAGTTGATGAAAAACTTGTCGGACTTCAATAGAGAGTCAAGAAAAGCTTCATTATTTTCTGGCGTACATTTGAGAGAGATTGTACCTAGTATCTTCTATGGAATGTTTCGTGAGTGGAAGCCTTCAGCTCTTGGGAAATCGTCGAGAAGGGCTGGCGCCCCGACTTGCTCAGTAATGTGATATCCAGTGTTCAATTTAATGAGTATTGGTAGGTAATCAGACCCAAACAGGTCTGGGACGGCGCCAAAGTCAGTTAGATAATCCAAGGTTCTAATATCAATCCAGGCAGTACCCACTGTAGTGAGCGATCGAATATTCGTGATTCTCCCTGGAGCATCCCCCGGCGACCTTCCATTCAGAATTAAAAGTTCATTTGCTGCCATGAAATTTGTGAAAGTGTTACTCCTTGCTTTGTCCTTTATTTCCTTGTCGATAGAGATCCTGTCGGAATTCAGGGAGGTGCAATCAAATATCTCAGGATCGAATTCCTCAGTAAGCTCAGCAGTTCTGATATTAAAATCTTCCGTGAGGATCAGTAGATCATCTTCGTATTTAGCCTTCAATTCAATCAAAGTAAGTTGTAACAGATTCGAAATATGGTCCAGTTCTATTTTAGGCCTGAGATAAAATATTCCAATTATGGCATTCCATTCTGACGTACGTATGTGGATGGAAATCCACCAGGGTGTGGTTTCGATGAGTTCTGGGTGAAGAATAGGACTCACTATAAGATGAGGAGCCCGCCGCTTCCCCTAACTCGATCCTTTTCTCTCGTCGCTGAAGACCAGAATTTATGGTAGTGCTGTAGTGATAGAGGTATAGAAAAAGGCATCTCCCACATGGCCCATGTTTCCCAAAAGCCATACACAAGGATTTCATCATTAAAATCATTAATGCTCAAGTCACTGAGGCCATAAACGTTCCAAAACTTTATAAAAATAGAAGGTGCCGAGGTGAATGTGATTAGTTTTTTGTATGACGCTTAGGAGTCCCCAGCTGGGCCGTCTGGGTTGTGTTACCTGAACGCTGCTTAATCGAGTTACGGCGAGAACGCTGCTTCAGGATGCCCTTTGAGTGGTTTCAATGCATCCATATCCCATCCACCTAGAGTTTTGCATACCCCACTTTGACCTTCTTACCCTGGTCCCTGTAGTTCTTGGCTATTTCCCTGATCTTCGCTATTTCGGCTTCATATGGAGTGAGATCAGGGTCAATATATATAGGGCTGGAGGTAGAGGAGGAACCTAGCTTTGCCCTGCTCCTCATAATTTGGTCTTTGATTTTTGAGTTGATGAGTTTGACTTTATAAATAGTGGTATTGTTACCTAAGGCATTTACTTCCACCACGACGTCCTTCAGCTGGAATTCGGTGAGCAGAAAGTCCTGAACTAGTTCCAATGGCGAGGGTGCCTCGCCAGCAGAGAGTCCTCTAATAACTATGTTGCTCGCTCTCAGCTGCTTCTCCTGCGATTCCAACCTTCTCTTCATCATACCAAACTCCTTCTCAAAGGCTGGGGGAAGGCTGCTAGCTCCTCTATCCTGCTTCTCAAATTTCTCCAGCCTCTCGGTAATAGGCTTAATGACAGCTGGTAGGTTGAGTTCATTCACTTTCGTTTCAAGTTTAACCATTCCATCTGCTAATTTTTTCGATTGACTCTTAGTCTCTCTGTCATTTTTATCAATGTTCCTGGATAGATCGGCGAGTTGTTTCTTCATGCTGTCAGAATTGTCCTTTATAGACTTATCCAGGGCACTGGATCTCGATTGATTGTCATTGCAGACTTTATTGAGCAGAGTTATAATGGCAACCATAATGCCTCCATCTGAACCCGTTGACAGAAGTTGCTACATCTCGTCTTGCTCCATTGGAGCGGGGGGAGGCGGAAGGTCACTGAAGGCCCCCTCCGTTGTTATTTAAGACTGGAGGTTAGAGAGAGAAGGAAAAGGGTTTACTTGATGAATTCATTTTCTTGATTGATTTGAGATTTTTTGACTTTTTCCTTCGATTGAGTATTATATCTTCATCCAATAAAGTTATTCGAGACTTTTTCTAGGCTCCTTTTTCTCTTCAAGGCCAGTGAAGAAGCTGCTGATGGTCTTCCTCTCTTTTTAGTATCAGTCTTGGGAGAAGAAATCGGGGAGGCAAACAATTTAAGGGAGGCAGTGGGACTGGAACAGCTCGTTGTTTACGTCTGACAGGGCGATATTTGTCAGTGACTGCTTTATCCTTAGTGGGAGAAGTGGAGGGAAACGTGGAGGATATCAAGCTGCCTGTTTAATCATCACTCATACCAGATTCACTGAAACCATGTAACCTCAAAATACTGGCCTAGTCACCTTTTTTGTAGAAAATTGGTTCATCGGATCAATGGAATCCGTAAATTATTATCTTCAAATGGCAGGCACACCTTCCGGATTACAGACACACTTTTCTTACTATTGATATTCGGTGAATTATAATTATTTTTCCGCTTTTGTGGGACGCTCAGTTGAACACGTCCGGTCGCTAGGTAGGCCAGAACAGAACTCCATATTTCAGCATGTAAAAAACTTTTCAAAACAGAAAGACGTTTCGATATATAAAGAAGAGAACTTTGCTAATGTGATATCCGCCCAAATTTTTAATTTTTATTTCCATTTCTAGACGATTATTTATTATTTAAATCTCCATAATGGTCAACAAGAATATTTCCAACTAAATAAATGGAAATATTCTTGCCTCTTAAATTCATTTTCAAGAGCACGTTGAGTTCGTTCGCCAGTGCGAATCCCTGAGTTGACAAATTTTCGATCGGCCGATGACACTAATCGTGCCATCGCCCGACTCCCCACTCTCACTTTTCCAATTTTTGAATTCATGGAGTTGTGCAAATGCACATCTCCCATCAGTTGCGTTTTTCCCGTGGAGGTACTAACTCCTTAACAATTAAAGTCCAATCGATAATTCAACTCGGAAAAAATTAGCTCGTTCACCGTGTCAACTTCGGGACTCGAATTTGGTGAACCGAAATTCGCCGGTGGTTCAAAGACAAGGACGATCGTTGCCGGTCCATGAATTTCCGTTTTAACAACGTTGTTTTTCGATTTGTTTCAATCCTACATTTTTAAAGATTTATACAATTAAATCTCGTTTTCTATCGGCGATCGTGGAGTTTAACACCGAGTAATCGCGACTCCAAATACTCTTGTTTTCCCAACTCTCGCGTGAAGTATAGATTAATTACTAACAACTGAATATTTACCCAGTGTTTTGGGATATTCAGTATTTTTAAATTCTTCAATATTTTCGATATTTCTAATAAAAGTGTACCACGGATAAATTGAAAACACTAAGGGAGTTAACCTGCCAGTAGATACACCCAATTTAATAGTTCACAAGGATTAAATTAGTTGAACAAGGATATAACTTTTGTTAGTACTGTTGGAATTCTATTTTAGAAATTGTGCAATTTAGATTTTTCCATAAATTCTCCACTGTTTCCTTTCAATAATTAAAAAGAATTTTGAAAACATAAAATAGTAGAAACTATTGTGAAACCCGTTGTAAAATTCTCTATTTTTTTTGAAAACTCTTTTTTTTAATTTTTTGTTCATAATAAATTTTACCTAATTTAACTTCACGTTTTCTTTATTCAAACAAACCCCTCTCTTAATGTGTTTCTCATGAAAAACATACGAGATTAAAAGATTTAAAGGATTAGAAGCAAATAATCAAAGGTAAGCTTAAAGGTAAAAAATTTAAATTAATACGAGAGTGAGTGAAGAGCATCAGTCTTCCTCTTATTAAAATTTATTCTAGTTAGTCTCGAGTATTACGTCGGACACAACAAATAAATTTTTGGTGGCAGCGGTGGAATTCGAAATCCCAACCTTTTTAAGCTTGCGCATAATCATTTCTGTCCCGGCGGGCGCAAAGTTACATTTCCCTCCCGCGAAGCGGGACTCTGACTTTGCGCCTACGCCGAGACGGAAAATCGCGTTCTAACCACGGAAAGTAAAATAAAGGACAACCTCGCCTTCGGCTCGGCTGGTAATTGCACTGGCGGCTGAGGATCCTTTATTTTCCCTCCCTAGGTTAGAAATATACTATTACTTTTGACTAGTGAAAATTCGCTATTTATGCTTTCAAATCAAATTTTATAAATTCATGTTCTCAAAGAAATTTTCTAAAATTTATGCCTTTTTACGTTCTGGTTGAAGATTAATTTTTTTTCCCGAATAGAAAATGGCTGATGTAACTTTGGATGCTAACGGTACTATGAATAATCCCGTCGATAATGAGGAATTTTACAAAGCTTATGAAATTACTTGCTCTATCTCCACCTTCACTGGGGAAAAACATTCCAAAATTCAATTCAAAGATTTTGAAACAGCTGTTAAAATAATTTTGTGTTTAATTCCGACTAATAAACAAGCTCATTATCTCCCACGTCTTTGTGCTCGCGCAAACAGGCCTGCTCGCCTTCACATTGAAGGAAAGCCTTTTAATTCGATTTAAATTTTTTTGGATAGTTTGGTAAAAAAATACAAAGGTAGAAAATCAGAAGCTTCAACCAGAGCAAATTTGGCAGATTGTACAACCACGAGGATTTAGAAGATTTCCTAGCCAGATTGAGATACATACATGCTGTTGCCTTGAAAGCGGCTGTAGAAGAACATGGTGAACGTACTAGAGGCGCTTTCAAGGAGATTTTGAATGAGGTAGCCGTGGCTCGCTTTCTTTGGTACGCGCCGCGAAGTTACAAAAGCCCCCTTAAGGCTGCTGATGTCAAAACCTTGGATGATATCGAGAAGGTTATCGACGATGAAAAAACGTATGAAACGCAATTTAAACAATTTGGAAAACGTGGTGCAGATAAGGTTCGTCCACCTTATCCCCTGCCCGAACCACGTGACAGCTCTTTAGGTCGTTCTCACTCTCACCTTTCAAGTCAAAATTACTCTGCTAACGGTTTTCGTAAGCCTAGGAATAGGGCTGCGTTTATAAATAGAAATCAGGAAATTGATAACGCTGATGATGGCGCAAATGGGGAAGAAACACCAGAGGTAATTCGTACCATTCAATCGGTGCAAGGTCTCTCTCAGGTCGGCAAATTAGAAAAAGATATGGTTAAGTTGAAAACTATGTTTGCTGAATTTTTGAAAAATTTCAAACCTCAACAAGCCTCAAGCGATCATGGCAGTTCGAGTCATAAATCTAAAAAGTATTCCCATAAAAAGTCCAAATATAAAACCCCTGAAACCTCCTCCTGCTCCTCAGAATCCGATTCTTGCAGTGACTCCAGTCCCGTAAGAAAGTCCAAATCCAGATCCTCAAAATCTAAATACAAATCCTCCCATAAATCCAGGAGCGAGAGATCACATCGTAGTAGTGGTCGCAAAGAAGATCCCTGCACGGGTACATCTCGTGATGCGACCCCAGAGAAAAAACCCTTGAAGTCTTTAAACGAGAAATTCGTCCCTCGAAAGGACTCGACGAAGGACGACCAAAAATCCAAAGAGTCTCACACGATAACGGCCGGATATTTCAGGGAGAAGAAAATGCAGAAATTGTAATTTGCACTTTAGGTACAGGCCCTCGAGTTCACATACGTGGTCCCTATTTGTATCGCGAAGAGGTTGATGCTCTCATCGATACTGGTTCGCAAATAAATTTAATATACGTAAATGCATTACACGGCCATGTACAAATCAGCACTCAGCAAAGCATACCAATGCTTGGCCTCACCGGTCAAGGCGCCAAGTCTCTTGAACCCACGTTCGTTCGCATCGACAGAAGTTATGTAAAATTTCATGTCGTTGACCTCAAACCAGGTGGTTGCACGGTCTTGCTTGGCCATGAATTTTTAGAAAAAGAAAAGGCAAGAATATCTTATTGGGAGAAAAATTTAACTCTAGCTTCAAATTCTCTCAATCCAATACATTGTTGTCTCAATAAATGTAATAAGAAAAGTGAAACCTCTTGGGTATGTGCTTCAGGAGGGGGGCCTCGTGTAAATATTCACTCTAAAGAAGTAATTAACTACAAGGAAAGTTTTCTAATAGATACCGGTTCTTCCCTGAATTTAATCGAAGTAAACGCGTTACGATCTCACGTTAAAATCGATCAAAGCCGCGTCCAGGAATTGAAGGGTCTTGCTAGTGATACAATCCGAACTCTTGGTACGACAACACCTCATTTGCTTGGAACTACTGGAGAATTTCATGTCGTCGACCGGAAATTACCACTAGATGGCGCAGGAATACTGGGTAACGAATTCCTCAATAAAGAAGGCGTTGATATTCTTTACGGTCTTCAATCGATCGTTTTAGCAAGAAACCCGTATAAACCTATTACCTGGTATCGTAACCTGTGCCCAGGTTGCACTCTGAGTATTCCACCCCGAGTTCGACTGGCGGTCTCCGTACGAATTTCTAACCGGGGGAATGAGATAGGTTATTTGTCCAAAATTGATCTAGGTGAAGGAATCTACGCAAGTGAGTCAGTAGTACAATCAAAGAACAACATCGCCGTTACAATGGTTGTCAACATGACTGACGAGCCCATCAATATTACGATTCCACCCCAAGAACTGGAATCCTTTGATCTCAAACCTGAATACTGTGAAGGAAGCTCTGAAGATGAACAGCCAACTGATGGCCCATCGATTCCAACCCTCGCGTCACCTGAAGGAAGATTCAAGAAATTAAAGCAGATGATTGTCACCAAACGGTTGAGTAGAATTGAAAGAACTCAAGTGAAAAAAATACTCAAAGAGTTTCACGATATTTTCTACCTACCCGGTGACACCTTGGGGTGCGCTAAAAATTTCACTTTTAAAATTCGAACGAGTGACGAACAACCTGTGCATCCCAAACAATATCGTCCCGCGATGGAACACCAGAATAAGATTCGTAGCCAGATCAACAAGGTGGAAGAGACTGGCGTGATTCGCCCATCGGAATCACCCTATAATTCGCCAGTTTGGATAGTTCCGAAGAAAGCCGACGCACAAAGAAACAAAAGATGGAGGCTAGTGATTGATTTCGGTGATCTCAACAAAAAAACGATTGGAGATGCCTATCTCCTCCCCAATATATCAGAAATTTTGGATAAGCTGGGAGGAGTAAAGTACTTTAGTGTCTTCGATCTGGCCAACGGGTTTCATCAAATTCCCATGGATCCCGAAGATCACGAGAAAATAGCTTTCACCGGCCCTGATGGACATTACGAATTCTGGAGGAAGCCTTTCGGTTTGAAAAATGCTCCAGCGATTTTTCAACGCATGGTGAACAAGATTTTAACTGGACTGACCGGTACAGAACTCTACGTCTACCTTGACGACATCGTCGTTTACGCCCGCAGTTTAGAGGAACATCACAATCGAATCAAAAGATTATTCAATCGTTTACGAGAAGAAGGAGTTACCTTGCAGCCAGAGAAATATAAATTCCTCTGTCGAGAAGTCGGTTATCTCGGACACGTGATAACAGATCATGGAGTAAAGCCTGATCCGAAGAAAATCAGCTCATTGAGACATATGACCCCACCCACAAATCAGAAGGGGTTCCGAAGTTTTTTAGGTTTCGCTAATTACTACAAACGTTTCATCGATCATTATGCCGATAAAGCAAAACCTCTGAGTGATCTTTTGAAGAAAACCGTTGTATATCCATGGTCAGACCAACAAACTGAGGCTTCCGAATCCATTAAAAATGCTATCTGCGAGAATGCGACTCTCATGTATCCTGACGCTTCTAAGTCTTTTATCATCGCTGCAGATGCCTCGGAGGTAGGATTGGGAGTCGTGTTGAGTCAACGAGATGACAATGGTGAAGAACAACCGATAGCGTATGCTTCTCGCACGTTAGTCGATTTAGAAAAGAGATTCACAGAAGCAGAAAGAAACTGCCTCGCCGTATTCTGGGCCGTAAGACATTTCAGACCTGATGTTTATGGGCGGCCTTTCATCCTATATACTTCAAGCTCAGCAATGGGGTGACTACAAAATACGATCACCTCCACCAACCGCCAAATCAAATGGAGATCACATCTACATGAATATGAAATGACCGTGGTACACAGGAAATTGAGGAGAGAGCAATATGCAGACGCATTCTCTGAAAATCCGCAAGACTCAGCAGAGAGTTTATCGTCAGAGGAGAATCCATCATCAGACGAGAATTCTTCAACAGAGAAAAAGGCTGAATCTGTCATCTCCATACCCATAAAACCTACTCCCATTTCCGTCATGAAAAATCCCTCAGAATCGAAACCTAAACGACCCCAGAAACCTCGAAATGTAAGCGATTCCTCCTTCAAAAGGACAACAACAGAGCCTATGGCCACGAGAGAAATTTCTGGAAGGCGAACCAGCGAAAGGACAGCGACAGTGCCAGGTATTTATAGAGAATCAAGAACTTACAATAGGACAAAATCCACCAATCAGGTGGTACCAACAAGAAAAACGTGTGCGAGACCTCCAACTCCTCCACTCAAACCCGGAATGAGTTCAGGAATTCAAGAAATTTCAAGCTTAGAGGCAGAACAGCTCGACGACGCAGTTTTCGACGATCCTAGTCCAGCGGAGAAAATCGAAACGGACGAGCCTATCAACCCAATCACTGACGTCGACCCAGACATTGTCTCCGAAATTATGGAAGAACCTTCAACCCTCAAATCTGACAATGAGCTGACAAATCCAGTGCAGGGTGACTCACAAACTTCTCAACATAAAGGACTAGAAACGGCACCCTCTCCTCCCTCCGGGAGACTCACTCCAGAGGAATTGAAGGAGCTTAATTCCAGTTTTCTTTCTCCTGAGAAATTCGTGAAACAAATGAAAATAACGTTAGTCCCTGATGAAACAGAAGAGATCGAGACCCCACAGCTAGATGTAACGGAACGATTACCCGTCGTTTTAGAAGGAAAGTTACCTCCAAATTTCAAACAATTCGATCTTTTCGACAATTCGATCAAAGTCAACAGAATAACCCTGTCGAGACCTCCAGGACTGAATCGGTAGATACACCCAAACAAGAGGACATTGAACCTGAGAACGAACATCGAAACGTACCCGAAAAACGAGTTAAAAGAAGTGACGATGACACAGAAACATCCGGAGAAGATCAACCAATGGAAATCCTCGCAAGACACTCCATTATACCTCAAAAGAAGAGTCGGAGATTACCTCCAAATTATCTTTCGCCACGACCCCTACTAAGGGAGAAGCACCACTAGCTGGGTCCGTGGAAAAACAAACGTAATCACGGAGGGGACGAACGAAGAAAATCAAGAGGCTTCTCATAATGGGTCTTCCGGGGCCCCCCCTTCACAGAGCAATGATAACAGCCGCGTCCGACGACACATACAACGCCCTCGCAATGACACTGAGTTCCAAAATAGTGACGACCTCGACGCCGGCTCCACGAGCTCATCTTCCGATATAGACAAAGATAAGCCACCCGACAAACCACCGCCCCAGAAGCCATACCGCGATGATTCAAACGCTGATATCGAAGGGGGCGATGAACTGAAACAATTTCAAGATTTTAACTGTACCATCCCAACAAGTGACCACATAAAATTGATTAAAAATATGGCGAGAAATAGAGACGGTCTCACGTACGTCAAGGGGGACATAATGCATTTCCTCGCAGAGGATTGTGAACCGGGCAGTGCCACTTCCCAGTTATTAGAAGAACTGAAATATTATGACCCAGCCGCTCTCGTAAAATCAAAACCCGAACTAGGGAAAGTGTTCATTCAAAGGAAAGGAAAATGTAAAACATTCATTGCCATCGTGAAGAAAAGATACTTCGACCAAGTGAAAAGGAAAGACTTACAAATGTGCCTACACCATCTGCACTACGCGATGCAACTACATAAGATCGATAAAATCAGAGTTGCTGAAAAAGACAATGAAATTAAAGGCAATATCGACCTATATAAAGAAATTGTACGAGAGTTCGAAGATAGCAACATCCATATTATCCTTTGCAACGGAAGCACAGTTTGTCTTTCGGAAGCTTTATGGCCGGAAATAATAAAGGGACATCATAATACCCTCATGGGGGGGCCATGAGGGGATAGTAAAAACCTACCGCAGAATTAGAGACCGATTTTATTGGAGTGGAATGAAGTCCGAAATCGAACGCTACGTAAAAAAGTGCAACGTATGCCAACTTCAAAAACTACGTCGGATCAAGACAAAGCAGCCGATGCAGATTGCGGACACACCACTGGAACCATTGGATAAAATTTCTCTTGACATCGTCGGTCCTCTCCCTAGATGTCCTTCGGGCAATATTAACATCCTCACAATCCAAGACAATTTTTCAAAACATTGCACAGCAATAGGCTTACCCGATGCCCGCGCATTCACGATCGCTGATGCGTTTGCAACTCACTATATCGCACTTTACGGTTGCCCAAAAACTATCGTCACCGATAATAGCACTAATTTTATGAGTAAACTCATTGCAAATTTAAGTGAAATTTTAAAAGTGACTCATGTTACTACCTCTGGCTATCGTCCCCATTCGAACGGTGCTCTAGAGGGTAGTCATCACGTATTAGTAGAATATTTGAAAGCTTTCTCAAAAGAATATAGCGACTGGGATTCGTTATTACCATTCGCTATGTTTTCCTATAACACAACCGTACATAGCGCAACTAACTTCACTCCCTTCGAATTGTTCTATGGGAAACGCGCGCGAATGCCCACGACCTTGGGCAAGAGCGAAAACACCGGAACATACGAGGATTATCTGATTGATTTCGTCACTCCGCCGAAAATCTCCTTGAATTAAAAAAAACGTTCAAAAGAATATTACGATCGTGCAGCACACCCCGTTGAGTTCGTCATTGGAGAATTCGCATACGTGCAAAAAGAACCACGCACAGGAAAACTTGATGCCCACTATGTCGGCCGATTTGAAATAATAGAAATAACACCAAAAGCTTAGTGATATTAGAAACCGAAGAAGGCGAGGAAATTAGAAAACACCCACATAAGTTAAAGAAATGGTATGACTAAGCACAACATTTCATCAATTTATTTCTTAAACAAAATTTTTTTTTTTTAAATCTTATTAATTTCAGAGAACTCTCAGAAGTTCGACAAAGTTCGGGTTTTTCTCTTTTAGGGATCCCGAATAAGACCATGGAACTGATCACACTTTTACTGATGTTGAGTGGCCTGGGCTTCTCCCGATGTGACCAGACCTTCGATCAGTTGCAATTCAAGGTGCACAACATTCCTAATAACCCCGGAATATTTTACGAGATGATGGACCCCGTGAAGATGACTGCCAAGACCTGGAAAATCACCGTGACTATCAACGTGCAAAAGATAGTCGACTCCAAAGGAATAGTATGGGCTGATTACTATTCACTCTACCAGAGCTGCAACAAAACCCTTCTCCAACAAATTATGTATGACCACACCCTGAGGATCACCGCCCTGAAAACTGTTCAGGAAGAAACCGAGAAAGTTATTCAACACCTGAGGACACTGCTCCAGGAGAATCAGACCCCCAGGATAAAAAAAAGAGAAGCTCCAGTATTTGGTTTCATTTCCCGAATCCTTGGACCACTCGTGGGTTTCACTGACTACACCGAGCATGAATATCTAGTAGAGCAGGTGAAGAAGCTCTACGAGGATAAAAATAATATCGCAAAAATTCTGAATAAAAGCACGCATATACTTCAGTCAGAAATCAACCAACACGAGGAGAAATTCAACATCACCGCCAGAAATATCGAAGTGCTGAGAAAGGATGCCGAAATGCTGAATAAAGAAGTGAACGGGGCAAATCAGAAGATTGACAAAATTGAACAGCTGCTCCTTTACTCCCAACTCGGAGCCATAACCTTGGAGGCGGCTCAACAATAGCCATTCTGAAGAAAACCGCTAATATTATCGAGAACGCGAAACACGGTCAGATCAACCCTGATTTTCTGACGCATCAACAACTGGTTTCTGCTGCAGAAGATATCAGAAGAAGTGAGACAAGCTACGACCTTCCATTGTACCTTGAGAACCCGGATCTAGCAATTTTATCTCGCATCGTCAACATACACCTTCTCCACACCGAAGGAAAATTCATTGCTATTCTCATCATCCCATTGACCGAGAAAAACCCAATGAAAATCTACCGCATGATACCGTGTGAAATACAGCAGACACTATCTCAAAAATCGATCGGGTCAGCCTTCGTACAGCCTTCTACAAGATATCTTATAGTGTCTCTAAACAACCAAAATTATTATCTACCGACACTGAGTATTATCAACATTGTGAACATCTGGATAACAACTATATTTGCCCATTACACGCATTGAGAAGCCCGAAAACTACACGCTGCTGCGAAATAGATCTCCTGAACCCAAAACCCAATACGTTAAAAACCTGTGACATCCGGATTTTACGTAGTCACAAAACCCAATGGACTTGGCTCGAAGAATCTAGGGCTTGGCTATTCTCCACCGCCATCGCAGAAAAACTGAACATTGTCTGCGAAATCATCCTGAGTTACACCGTCGAAATTCAAGGGTCAGGCCTATTGACATTCAACGACAACTGCGAGGTCCAATCCAGCACCGATCTGCTAAAAACTCATTAGTAATAGAAACGAAAACACCTGAACTATACGTTGCTCCTTTGAACCTGAATCTCAGCTTGCTGTCGCCACTTCTCACAAAACAGATGCAACTACCCCAACTTCTGAAGACCACTAAGTTGGAATCCCTGCCTAACAACTCGTATGCTAACGACATGCATGCATATCAACACACCTTGGACATCATCGCTAACCAAAAAATGGATGAATACCATAACGATAGCATCCACCTGGGAATAACGAGTGTCATGAGCGTTATTGTCCTAGCGATACTGGGTGCACTCGTCACCTACGCATGTAGAGCCCAATGATTGAAAAAGCTCTGCAAGGCTAGGCGAAGCACGCCAGAAATCCCTCCGTAGCCAGTAATCTCAGCACCGAGCGTTGTCTTCTACAAACCATCTACTGTCGAGATCATCCGACCATCGAGAGCAGCTCCAGCAATACCAGCCGAGGCCAACACAGGAATGGCTAATCAGGCATTTGTGATGCCTTCATTATACTGATGTCTTCAACAACGTAGTACAGTAAGCATTGAAACAAAATAACTCGGAACTCGAATGAGAACACAATTATTTATTTCCGAAAAATTCTCCCAACCTTAATTTTTAACAAGTGATTATTACGAATTACCACACAAAACGAAAGAGGGGGAGAGTAAGTGAAAATTTTCGAGAGAAATTTTTTTTTGCCTTTACACTTCCTTTTTGCGTGGAGAAAATGATAATAATCTAAATCATTCATAACATAATAATTCAAATCAAATTTTTAAGTGAACAAATATCCAACCAAATTGAGAACTAGAACACTACTGATAAATCATTATAATTTCATCATTAAAATTTTTTTTTCTCCAAAAATTAGCTTAGAAAAGGAAGATAAAACGGGAATTTCCGATATACATACATTGTCTCCTCTTTGTATGTTTTCTTTTCCCTCTCGTTGTATTTCGCCAACGCTTCCTAAATAATCGCTGACTTCAATTCGCAATCAATAATTCTAGTTCTATCTTCCAATAAAATAAAATAAAATAAAAATTGAGCATGAATCTGCACTTCATAAGGTATTTTCCTCGAACTAACTATGAAGTGGGGGGCTGTGATATCCGCCCAAATTTTTAATATTTATTTCCATTTCTAGACGATTATTTATTATTTAAATCTCCATAATCGTCAACAAGAATATTTCCAACTTAATAAATGGAAATATTCTTGCCTCTTAAATTCATTTTCAAGAGCACGTTGAGTTCGTTCGCCAGTGCGAATCCCCGAGTTGACAAATTTTCGATCGGCCGATGACACTAATCATGCCATCGCCCGACTCCCCACTCTCACTTTTCCAATTTTTGAATTCATAGAGTTGTGCAAAGGCACATCTCCCATCAGTCGCGTTTTTCCCGTGGAATTACTAACTCCTTAACAATGAAAGTCCAATCGATAATTTAACTGGGAAAAAATTAGTTCATTCACCGTGTCAACTACGGGACTCGAATTTGGTGAACCGAAATTTGCCGGTGGTTTAAAGACAAGGACGATCGTTGCCGGTCCGTGAATTTCCGTTTTAACAACGTTGTTCTTTGATTTGTTTCAATTTAACATCTTTAAAGATTTATACAATTAAATCTCGTTTTCAATCGGCGATCGTGGAGTTTAAAACAGAGTAATCGCGGCCCCAAACACTCTTGTTTTCCCAACTCTCGTGCGAACTATAGATTAATTACTAACATCTGAATATTTACCCAGTGTTTTGGGCTATTCAGTATTTTTCAATTCTTCAATATTTTCGATATTTCTAATAAAAGTGTACCACGGATAAATTGAAAACACTAAGGGAGTCAACCTGCTCGTGGACACACCCAATTTAATAGTTCACAAGGATTAAATTAGTTAAACAAGGATATAACTTTTGTAAGTACTGTTTGAATTCTATTTTAGAAATTGTGTAATTTAGATTTTTCCATAAATTCTCCACTGTTTCCTTTCAATAATTAAAAAGAATTTTAAAAGCATAAAATAGTAGAAACTATTGTGAAACCCATTTTAAAATTCTCTATTTTTTTTTGAAAACTTTTGTTTTTATTTTTTGTTCATAATAAATTTTGCCAAATTCAACTTCACGTTTTCATTATTCAAAGAAACCCTTCCCTTAATGTGTTTCTCATGAAAAACATACGAGATTAGGAGACTTGAAGGATTAGAAGAAAGTAATCAAAGGTAAGCTTAAAGGTAAAAAATTTAAATTAATACGAGAGTGAGTGAAGAACATCAGTCTTCCTCTTATTAAAATTTATTCTGGTTAGTCTCGAGTCTTTGAGAAAAAAATAATTATTTATATTTGGTCTCGTCCAAAAATCTTCCGGACATAACACTAACATTAAACCACGATTGACATTACGAAAAAAACTTCCTGATGTTCTAGAAAAATTGTCAATTGTTCATAGAAAAATTTTGTGATCGCAAAAAAAACTTTTCTTGCAAAGAAAAACATTGTCATGATCAAAGATGTTTCAATATACAAAAAAGAGAACTTTGATAATACCGAAAAAAAACATGACATCTAAAAGAAAAAATTTTATAGTCACAAAAAGCAAGCTTGGATATTATAAATACAATTTCAATTGCACCGAAAAAACGTTCTTGTTACAGAGAAAACATTTCGTTGAAAATATATTTCAATATGGAAATAAAATTTTAGTGACATTGAAAAAATCTTCGGTGTTTTAGAAAAATATTCAGCTGCACAGTAATATCGTGTCTTTACAGAAAAAACCTAGTGATCGCAGAGAACAATTTTGTGATCGTACAAAATATTTCAATCTGAAAAGGGAAAAACTTCTCATGACAGAAAAATATTTCAACATGTGAAAAAGAGAACTTCAGTGACAACGGAAGACAAATTGTGTGATTCCAAACAACAATTCGTATTGCAATGAGAATTTTAATTATACACTAAGACATTTTCATATCCAGCGACAAAAAAATTTATGACACCTGAAAAAAATATGTTATCACTGAAGAAAATCTTTGGTGAAATAAATTACTCGATATACAAAGAAGAAGACTTCAGTCAATTTGAGAATTCTTGATGTTACAATGAAAACATTTCTGATGGCACATGAAAAAATCATGCAAAACTCTCTGATGCAAACAAAATAATTTCGTCTCACTATATCCACTTTTCCCACCCTTCCCGTTTAAAGCCGTACTGAATTATCGCAATCAAAGAGATTTTCACAAAAATGTAACTTGTGCATTTTTTTGTGCACAAGTTCTGAAATTCGGAGATGCGGAGGAGGCCACAATAGCTCAATTGGCAGAGCACCTGTCCGGCAAGCAGAAGATGTGGGATCATACCCCACTTGTGTTCGAGCCCGTGTGTCTCCGAATTTTTTAATTTGTGCATTGATAATTATTCAATTATTTCCCTCATATGGAGGTCCGGAAAGTCGATGGATAGCATATAGCATCCCGCTTTCCATGTAATTTATGCCTTAAAAACATCTAAGGTTGACCGAGTAAAATAGCCCAAGGGATAATATAGATGGAAAATAATTTAGATACTTTGAAAACGGCGTGAAGATGTAAAGTAGAAAATTTTGTCAACTTTGAAAAATTTCTTATTTACAAAAAATACTTTTAGGTATTGTGAATAACATATTTCAGAATGCGAAGAAAATAACTTGTCATTATGGAAAAAAATCTTGAAATCACAAAGAAAAATTGACGCAACAATAGACGCACAAAGGGAAAACTTGAAAAAATTATCATCATAGAAAAATTTCGCTGTACAAAGAAGCAAATTTTAATGACATTGAAAATTTTTGATGTTACAATGAAAAACGTTTTTGATAAAAGGCAAAAGTTTGTTTAATGAGCGAAACAAGGTCTGTGACATCACGAAGAAAAAATATGTAGTCACGAAGAAAAATCTCTGATATCATAGACAAATATTTCCATCAATTCAGAAAGTTGTCACTGTAAAAAATGATTCAATATCTCAGTATGCGAATGAAACCTTGCAATCGCAGAAAAATTGCAATGTTAAAAAAGAATTCCCGATTACACAGAAAATCTTATGAACATAAAGGAAAATCTCGAAAAAGATAACTTAAGTGTCACCGAAAAATCTTTCTTGTTGAACAGAAAAAATTTCGCTGAAAAACATTTTTCGCTATGCAAATACGAAAACATTGGTGACGTTGAAAAAAACATCGATGCTTCAGTAAAATTTTCAGTTGCACAGAAAAATCTTGTTTATATATAAAAAACTTGTAATCGTACAGAAAACACTTTTGGTGCAAAGAAAAAACTTGTCATGACCGAAGATGTTTCAATATACTGTAACATGATAAAAATCATGTACTGTTCCTCGCCTGAACTGACCGCGGATCATGGGGGGAAAATTAGTCGTTTACCCCAGCGAGGAGTCGGATCACCCAGAGCCACAGCTGTCAATTTATTTTTATTTTTTTTATTTGACTATTTTCCTTCTGTCCATCATTCTATCGAACTCGGTCGATCCCGCTCACCGTGGGTTACGTGAGCTTCGTTACCAGGGGAGTGGAGCGGAGCCTCGGGGAGAGCTACAAGACGGCGCGATAGCTGAGGAGCAGCACACCGACGAGCACGCACACACCGAGTCTGGGAGACTCACACCACGTGGGATGCGAAAGACGATCGTAGCACGCCAGCAGGAATCTCAGGCCTCTACGTGCGAACCCCCACCACCTCACCGATGGATCGGCGGCACAAGGCCGTCCAGTAAAAAACTGATGTTACAGCATTGAGGGAGCATCGGATTATGTTGGCTTCTGCGCCGCTCAACGCGGATCACATTCACCGACCGCGAGGCGCAAGTTCCAGTTTCTGGGACTGAGGAATTGGGAATTAGGACCATTTTAAAATGCGAAAGTCAAAAATTGTCGAATCACTTGGATTCTTCGCGCTCATCACGTGATCGGGTGGGGGTAGGAGAAATTGAGGGGTTCCTCGGGGTGATGTACGGCCCCGACGAACACTCTTCGCTGGGATTTATTTCAATAAGGTCGCTCTGCGCCATTTAAGTTTTTTTTTCGCTCTTCGAGCTTATTTGATCGACGGAAGTAAAGTACGTGGTGGTGTTGTACCGGTTGGTTCCGGCTGTATCTTCCGACGTCGCCGTACTGAGGGTCCAGATGAGTCTGCCTGGTGTTCTCGCGAAATCACGGTGAGCGTCTATTTTCCTTGTGAGTGCACGCGTCTTCCCAGTAGGGAATCCACTCCGGCGCTCATTTTGGGGCCGTTTGAGAATGTGCTAGAGTCTGTTTGTGACGCGGCACTCTGTAGCCTCCAGCTACCTCTTGATTGATGTCATTATTAGTTTCGCTATTTAATTGTTGTTACCAATCTTCTTTTGTGGGGAAAACTAATCCCAGCTCATTTAATACGTCGACCTTCACCATTAACTTTCAAGTCGTGGCTCTCGCGTCGTCGTCGCTTGCGGGTGATCCTCGCGTCTTAGCGTCTCCCACGCATTCTTAAGATTATTATTATTTGTTAATTAGCATCGCTAGGTCAGTTACATTTAGTTTTTTTGTTGTATAGCATCTTTGCTCGTGGGAGTCCTCTCCTGCATGTGTACAGAATTCTACCGAAACTCTCGTATGTACGAGGGAAAGATCACATTTGATTTATGATTTGGAAATATAATTTTTTTTGTGTGTTTTATAAACAATTGCATTGTTGAGTACGTTCATTGTAGCCTGTTCCCACACGCCTCCGCGGTTATCTGAGCTAGTCGTGGAACGCGGCTCAACGGTGTGACCTTGTCCTTTGGCGGTTAAAAGGACTGGCGCCCTTTTTGGCATTTTGTCTCCTCTAGTTATTCCCGTCGTTCTAATTCCGGGTTGAGAGAGAGTCCAAAAGGTTCGCTGAAAGTTCGTGGAGAACCACGCGTCTGAATCCCGCAGACGCGCTTGGAAAAATACCTCACAATACAAAGAAGCACACTTTGGTGATACGCAAAAAAACTTGATATTACGAAGGGAAATTCCTGATGTTGTGGAAAAACTGTCAATGATACAAAAAAAATTGTCTTTCAACATAAAAAATTGGTGCTTACGAAGAAAAACTTGTAACTACTGTGACGAAATTCCAGGCGAATTCGTCACCTGTGGAACTCCAGGGTATTTATGTATAGAAAGTGAGAGAAAGAGAGAGAGAGAGAGAGAGAGAGAGAGAGAGAGAGAGAGAGAGTAAAAATTTATAAACCGTTACCTTTTCTTCGCGATAAAAATCTATACGAAAGATTAGAGCTACCTGCTACCTTAACTCTACTTCAGAGCTACCTTAAGTTCGGAGAACTAGTTAAATTGGTTACCTATCGCGTGAATCGATTTCCTAAATTTTGAGAATAATATTCATTAAATAACTTCATTAAATAAACCAGATATTTTGCAGATATTTCTTTTTTCGAGTCAGTTTTGTTGAGTTAAAGTTTTGTATTTTTCAGATTTTCCTACGTAAATTCGGTTAAGGATCAGGATATCACCGTGGAATATTTGGCCAAGATAATGTGCTACCCAGTGTTTCCTGTAACCCTTTTTGGTTTGTCGATAGAGTGAGTACATAGGTCGAGTTGAAATGCTTGCGCTCCCTTGAGCGAGAGTGTTAGGACTTTCAGGTGGAAGGCCGTGGAGACGATTGCCCAGTCGTCGAAACGGATCGCCATTGGGCTTTTAGTTTAGTTTGCGTTTGCGTTTGAGTTTTCGTTGGTAAAGTCCTAATTCCTCTTCGGAGAGTGCCCTCTGTAGATAAGCTACCTTATTCCGGTCGTAGATGGAGTGAAAACCCGCTCAGCCATCTCAATTTCGCGTTGAGTTCAAGTCATTACAGTTTTGTTCAGTTGAAATAATTAGAATCAATTATATAAAAATTCAAATTTAAACGTTTAAATATTTCGCGCTCAATTACCCCGGGAATTGATAATTCGCGTCTCCCACGCTCGAGTCAGCACCGTATGGGGCTAGTCTCCCCCAGACTCCCCACCACTATGCAACAGGCCCGAGCGGACACACGTGAGAGTCACCATTACAGTATCCACCCGGACGACCAAGAGTGAGGTACGAGTCGATTTAGCTCCCTGAACAAGTTCTCTTTCGAGGTAATTATCGAGGCCCCGTGATCAAAATTCAGTCGAAATCAACGCTCCAGACGATGGTAAGTACTCGTGTACTTATTTAAAGGTGATTAACAGTGAATTAGTGCGTTTTTCCGGTAAAAAGGTTGGACCACGCGGAATGGCGTCGCTACCTCTCGGAATGACGCCAATACCGATATTCATGGTTTGAGGGGTAGAAAACCCTTCAAACGAACCCAAATGCTCCCTGGAAGCTACTTGAAATTATTCAAATGCTAATTACGCTACCTGAATAAATTCAAATAGTAATAAGGCTACCTACCGTAACTTTTGGGCTAAAATTCATGCTTTATGCGTCTCGCTACGGCGATTGATGCCACTCGCTACCTACTTCATTGCTACCTTTTTTTGCTTGTTACCTTTTCGCGCTCTCTTTACGTAATTATGCTATGCTACCTATTTCTGTATATTTCTCTGACTCACAAGAGTTCTGGAGGAAAAATGATGCTACCCTAATTGTTCTGAAGCTACCTTTTTCGCGTTTTAATGCTCTCTAGCGTTCGTTGAGTTTTGGATTCCGGTTGGGCATTAGAACGCTATCTTTTAGTTATCTTTACTTTATGGTTGGAATCCAGAACAATAAAATTATCTAAGCTCTCTTGCGTTAATGAATACCCTACCTATTATCGTAGAAATCATTTGAGAATGTAAGCTACCTATTTTCATGGAGAAAACCTGCATTTCCGGGTTAGAAATGCTCCCTTCCGGTAAATCAGTCACGTGGCTGATTCAAGCTCCCTAGCTCATTTTGCTACCTTTTCGGTGGATGAGATCCCCGATTTTAATGCGTTACAAATGGCGTAAGAATTAAGTAAACTATTACAAAGGCACTCCAGAATTCGAAATTCGATTAATTATAGTCGAAAATAAGAAAAATTAGTACCTTTTCGTAAGCTCTCTCTTCATTCCGCGTAGCTACCTCATCCGTGCTCTCTCGCATGTACGCTACCTGTCTATAGTCTCTCTCTATCGGATTCGTGTTCCCCTCGTGGACAATACTTTTGCTTTTTTCGATCAACTTTGGATTGGGATCGCTTTCTTTTTCATACTTAAAATTATTATTCCCATCTTTCGAGTCTTTTGGAGTTTAATGGATCATTTCAGAGTATTTAAAATTATTTTGAGTCACATTGATGTAATTTTGTATTTGTACGAATTTACGATTTTGTATTAACATCGGCAATGGCTAAACACGTCAGTACAGTTATATTTATTATTCAATATCGACCTTACCTATCCCGTTTAGAATTTAAGACATTGGTTTATTGGTTTCTCGATCGATGATTGGCTTTGTTAATTGATGTTCTCGTCCACGAATCCACCCCTCTCTCCACGACCCGCACACTGAGCAACCGAGTAAATCCCGTACCCTCGTAATCCACATTTCTGCGTATGGTTTGCGATATGTTTCTTGTCGTTATTGGATTTTTGGGGACAACCAGTATTTAGTTTTAAGAAAATACGTTTCCGTTTGCGGTTTGTCGATTCCGCGTTGCTAAAAATCGGCTGGCGCCCTAAATACACGAAGTAAGGATTTGATGAGCTGCTGATTATTCCCGGAGTACAGTTTTAGCGTTAGGGTTTTTGGCGTTTCAGACTTGTCGGATTACGAGAACGAAGATAATGAGTTGGCCGTGTTTGGATAATCGAGAATTTTGGGTTAGGGTTTATTGAATATTTGTTGAGGCCAAAGAAAAATCATTACACTACATTTTAAAAAATTCAGTGATCGCGAAAACTACATTAAAAAAAATTCTGTGATCGCGAAGAACGAATATGATTGGAAAAAATTTCAATTCTAACTTGGTAACTTTCATATGAAAAGAAAAACTTTGGTGATATTTAAAAAAAAAACGTCATCACAGGAATAAACTTTGATGGAAAAAATATTTCAATGTGCAAAGAAGAAAAAGTTAGTGTTCAAAATCGGGCCTGTATTTTGGGCCGACTCATTTTCACGTCCTTTTCGGAAATTTCCGACCATCGACGAGCACGCACGTAGTCGTGAGAATGTTCCACGGTGGTCAGTACACCATCGACTCTCATCAGGACCGAATCACTGGAACTTATCCGGGCGCACATCGGCGCATTTATCGGGAAACCCATCGGTAAAGTTATAGAACCTCATCGTAAATTATACGGTTAGTTATCTAAATATTCCGTGTTTGTACAGTCCACTTCGGTAAATCGACTATTTATTAGAAATACATCGAGTGTATATTTCAGTGCACTAAGTTTTTAAATATAGTGACAATCAACGAAACTCATCTTGATTTATTCTCCGGCAATTCATCTCACTTCATTTTCCCTCCCGATCGCCCTATCATCAGAATCACACAAGATTCTTAACATTGGTCCTTCGAGCCGGATAGTGGAGTGATAGTGCAGTGGAAATCCATCGTGGGTGAAAAAAAGCCGACGCCGTGAGTAGCGAGGCTTTTCGGGGTTCAAAAACCTGTATCAAGGGATACCACATAGAGGTCGAACATTCGACGGTTCTATAGAGGCAATAAATTCCATTGCCTTTGTTTACATCGGCAACAGGGGACACTCAACACGAGGAACGGCGTGACGTCATCCCGGAGACTCAACGGTCGATACAAAGAGGATAGACCTGAGTAGAGGCCCGGATCGGGGGTTTGAGTGACCCCAAGTAAAGTTAGTTGGTACCCACGGGAAAGGTGGCGTCCCGGTCGAATTGTCGGTGAATGTGAGTCGGGTGCGTGGGTAACTCGGCAGTAGCAGTCCCGCCAAAGAGGATAGACCTGAGTAGAGGCCCGGATCGGGGGTTTGAGTGACCCCAAGTAAAGTTAGTTGGTACCCCACGGGAAAGGTGGCGTCCCGGTCGAATTGTCGGTGAATGTGAATCGGGTGCGTGGGTAAATCGGTAGTAGCAGTCCCGCTGTCACAGGGACAGGTTCGGAGGGGGACATTTGTCCTCCTTGTACTCAATGTTTACTTTATGTTTTCCAGTTGATTTATTCGCCGACTAATTAATATTAAGGGATGAAACAAAGACTGTTCAATGGAGAATTCAATTCCCCATCCATCAACCCCCGTTTCATTCCTTAATCTCTGTAATGAAAAAATAAAAACTGCGACGAAAGTCGCGGCTAATTAAAAAATCGTCTCTCCCCTCCTAATTAACATTAAGGAATGAAACCAATGCTGTTCTATGGAGGTTTAAATTCCCCATCGTTCTACTCACGTTTCATTCCTTAATCTCTGTAATGAAAAAATAAAAACTGCGACAAAAGTGGCGCCGCTATGAAAAACCTAATTGTTTCTCGGCGCAGTGACTCCCGACAACTGGCCCGCGAATTAAAAAATCGTATCTCTGCTCCTAATTAACATTAAGGAATGAAACGAATGCTGTTCGATGAAGAATTAAATTCCCCATCCTTCAACCCCCGTTTTATTCCTTAAACTCTGTAATGAAAAAAAAAAACCTGCGACGAATGTCGTTGCGCTATGAAAAACTTAATGGTTTCTTGGCGCAGAGTGCCTCCCCAATAATTCGCCCGCTAATTAAAAAATCGGGGGGCGCTAGTGTGCTAGCAAAGTAGACAGTCGTGTTTCTGCGGAATGCAGTTTTGTGAAGTTTCAACTGTGGAGAAGAGTCTTGATTTTAAACATTTGAAGGATTAGTGTTGTTTTTTGTCTTGGGCTGCTTCTTCTGAGCCATAAATCGTTACTATCCGTGATGGAAAGGTGTGCATTGAACTCAAGCAAAGGATTGGGATATCATACAGGTTAAGTAACGGTGTACGGTGGTTGATACGAGCATGCCTGTTACGCAAGATGATGCGAACTCAATCGATCACAATACTGATAATCGTGGAAAATCGACCAATAGTGACATCCTGCAGTCGTTAATTAAACCCTCTAAGCTAAACAGAATTCGACAACAGCTGACCAGCCCTGGTGCATATGGGACATCATCACACAAAGTAAACAATCAAACCTCAACCGCTAATAGAGTGGGAGCTCCCACGAATGTCTTTCGTCTGGGGAAAAAAGAAATTGAGAGAAATCAAATAGGAATAGCTGAATACTTGGGGAACTCCAGGAAAAAAAGGAAAGAGTCAAGTGAAACAAGTGACAGTGAAACCGAGCTAGAGAGGTCCCCAAAGAAAAGTAAATCAGGGGCTGCGTCTCTGGAGTCATCCCACTCCCCTAAGATCTCCACTCAAGTCGAAGGTGACACCAGTACAATGGACGATCTTGAGTCACCAGTCGTCAAGGCCATTATGGGAAAATTTAAAGAAATACAGGATGAGATAAAGGATGCTAGAGAAAATCACTCTCTTCAATTAGTTAAATTGGAGCAGTCAATTAATTCTAGATTCGAGGGACAAGACAAGAGGCTATATGCATTGGAAACACAAATGACGGAGGTTACAAAGGAGCAGATGAAGAGTGAGGATTTGACAACAAGGGTTGTGGCCCTGGAGGAAAACAGTGTTGGGGGTGTAGGGGGCCCACCGAATGACCATCTGTTAAGTTGGCTTAGTAAGACCACTGAAAGGCTTGAACCTATGGAAAAGGCTAGGAAAAAATTACACATTGTGATCAGAGGACTGGATGTAAATACTGATGATCATACCAACGTAGTTGCTGAGTTTCTCACCAAATATTTCAAGATGGAAAAAGTGAGAGAGGAAATTGGAGAGGTCTCCATCATTGGCAAAGAAGGTCTTAAATTTATGTTAGTGAGTTTGAAGAATTTTGAGGTTAAAAAGACAATTTTAAGACTGAAAAGCGAGTGCCTCAAAGATGTACATGTTTTCATTGACCCAGAATGGACTGTGTTAGAGAGGGAGATTGCCTGGAGGGCTAGACAATTTGCCAAAACTCAAGTGGAGGATGGGCATCAGGCGAAGGCGGGCTACAAAAGTGTTCGAGTTGAAAAAAGCTCTGGTGATCGAGAGTTGTATATATGGAATCAGGCAACTGGCACTTTTATTAAGGACCAAATCAAACAAAAAATCAAAGAACCGAGTACGAACCCCGATAATGTGAGTACTCTGGGTAGACCTGGTCAGAAAAAATCCTAATGCTTTTTACGTCATTTGGTGCTCTTTTGTTCTCTCGTTACACTTTTTAGGCCCTGTTTGTTTATTGGAATTGTCATGGAGCTAGTAATTTGTGGGAGGCCGGTGACCTCCTGGGGAGCGCATCGGTGATCGGGATTTCGGAAACCTGGCTAGAGGAAGAGCCTCAATTTATTCCGCACTGGATTGTTTCTAAGTACTCCTGTATCTGGAGTCATGCGAGGAGAGGAGTGGAGCGAAGTAGGGGGAGAGGATCTGGAGGTCTGGCTTTGTTACTGAGCAAAGATTACGAGGTGTCCACGTTAGACATCTCTAGTTGGTGGATTTTTGCTCGTATACGATCCCAGAAGTCTGTTCTCATGGTTGGTGTTGTTTACATCCCCCCCTACCAGAGACTGGAGCAGTATGTGGCTGTTATTGATCTTCTGAGGGCCACCCTGGGTGTCATCATCGTCAGATATGGAAGTGACCCCGTATTCATTGGTGATGATTTTAATGGGAGGATAGGGCACTTCATTGATGCTGTTCCGGAGCCGCTTGTCGAAGACTGAATGGTGCTAAGTGTTCGTGAGTGTATTGACGAAGAAGTGACTAAAGAGGGTCGAGCTCTAGTGGGAATGATGAATGAATTGGGTTTGTTTGTAATGAATGGCAGAATCCCAGGGGACTGTCCTGGGCAATTAACTTTCAGTAACCACTTCGGTATTAGTACTGTTGATTTGTGCTGGGTAAACGCTTTTGCTCTTGCTCTTGTTCATGGCATGGTGGTCCTTGACGACCATTTCACCTCTGATCACTTTCCAGTCCTGCTCTCTATTTTTTGTCCAGATTTTAATATGGAAGTTATCTCAATTGGTACCCGTGTCTCCACGGAGAGACTGAAATGGCTACCGGACAGAGGACAGGAGTTTGCACAGGGGCTGGAGCGTTTATTCACTGATAACTTGCCTGATGACATGATTGGTCTTGACAAAAGGAGTCAGTTTCTGGAAAATTCAATGATCTCTTGCGCTAGAGAGGCTGACATGTTGATCGTTAGCAATGCGAGAAGTAGTAAATCGAGTCAGGGTTCTGGAAGGAATAAAAAATGGATAGACTCTGAGGTGCGTGAGTTCAACTCCCAAAGAAATAGGGCTTGAAAGGTTTTTAAAGAGAATAAGCCAAAGGGCGATAAGATATCGGATGTTTTGTTACTAGGGGAGTTTCATGGGAAAAAGAGGGAGCTTAAGGCACTAATTGATTCGAAGAGAAAAATGTTTTTTGATGAATTGAGGAGGAAAATTGCAAATGTTAAAAATATTATTGAATTTTGGAGAACTGTGAAAGAGGTATGCTATAATTATTCAGGGAGCGTTGAGATTTCAAAGGAGATATGGGAGGATTTTTATGAAAAGCTTTATCCACCATGTATCTGGTATGAGACTCTGTTTGCTGATGCTAGGCATCCGTTCTTAGATAATAATCTTACGCTACATGAATTGTCTTGTGCGCTTAAATCTTCCAAGAATAACAAGGCTCCAGGGCCAGACTCAATCGCTAATGAATTTTGGAAGGCTGTGCCTCAAAATGTACAATGTTTTATACTAGATTTATTCAATGAAATTATGGAGGATGGTTCTGTCCCGGATTCTTGGCCTCGCGTGCCGTTATCAATGCTCCATAAAAAAGGGCCGAAAGAAAACCCGAATAATTATCGTGGCATTGCACTGACCAATTGCATTCTCAAGATCTTTACCAAAATTTTAGCAGGGCGTATCGAGAGTTGGATGGAGGCATCTAAGATTCTTCCGGAATCCCAGGCGGGTTTTAGAAGAAGAAGAGGCTGTGAGGACCAAATTTTTTCATTGATGACAACAATTCAAATGCAGCACAGGATACCTGGTAACTCAGTGTATGGTATTTTCATTGATTTTCGAAGAGCATTCGATTCGGTCCCTTACAGCCTCTTATGGTCAAAACTGTATAGTATTGGACTGAGTGCTAGGATTCTAAAGGTTCTTATTGACATCTATAATAAAGCAGCGGCATATGTTAAATTAAAGGGGGACTGTACTAAGAACTTCGACATTATTGAGGGGGTTTTGCAGGGAGAGATACTGAGCCCCTTGCTCTTCATCCTATTCGTCTCAGACTTTGAAACATTTTTCAGAGAGAAAGGCTTCAGAGGGCTCAGTATCGATGCCGAGCATGACCTCCTCATGCCAACTTACGCAGATGACACTGCTATCTTATGTCATGGTCCTCAGGATGTACGAAATAAACTTCGTGCTCTTGAGGAATATTGTACACTGAATGGGCTAGTTGTTAACACGGCTAAAACAAAAGTTCTCCCTTTTAGAGTTAGTGCCAGAATTCATAGGGCGGAGAGAACGGCATTTAGTTATGCTGGCAATTTAATTGAAACTGTAAAGTCTTACGAATATTTGGGGGTGTTATTAGAAAGTAATCTGAGAGGCAGACATACTGTAGATCATGCAATTATAAAAGCTAAATCTGCCATTGGGGTTTCGAAATCGATTCTTATTAAAACGAACTCTGATGCCTGGTGCACAAAACTAAAGCTTTTTGAGAGTGTGGTTTCACCAACGTTACTCTATGCAGTAGCATCATGGGGTCTTGGGCACTTCGATCAGATAGAAAAAATTCAGAATGATTTTTATAAACAAATTTTGTTGCTTCCAATCAATACTCCCGGATACGCGATTAGAATGGAACTTGGTCTGAGGTGTCTGGCTGTCAGGGCTCTGGAGCTCACCATTAACTGGGTAATCAAGGTTCTCAGGATGGAGCCTAATCGACTTCCTCTGATTTGTTGGCATCGTCTAGTTTATCTTCTTGACAAACCCTCAAACAGTGTGGAGTGCAATTGGTTATTGAGACTGAAGGACATACTCGATGAAATCGATATGTCCTTCCTTTGTTTTTGTATTGATCCTGAGTCTGGTGCCTCAACCAGGGGAAAGTTCTGTCTAGATTTAATGATAATATGAGAGCCCAGGACTACTTGAGGCACGCTGAGAGTAGCTCATTACAATTCAATATTTACCGCGATTTCTCAACTAAAACCCCTAGATATGTGTTATTACGCTGCCCATTGGCTTATGCCCGTACGATTGCACAAATTCGTCTGTCTAATGTTCACTCGTGTAGACTTTTGTATAACAAAAAAATCTACAAGCTTGAACCCCAAAAATATTGTAAACTCTGCCATTTTGGCCTGGAAAGCTTTAAACATGTAATTATCAGTTGTCCATACTATCATGCCCTGAGAGTGGCCCACTTTAATGATGTTATATCCACTAGATTCGAGCAAGACTGACTGGCCACTCTTTTAGACATTAAGAATCCTAAACAATTAAAACAACTAGTCTTCTTTATTACTGAAGCGCTGGAATTCAGGGACCGAATGCTAAGCATGGAATAGAGAAATTAATATCGATAACCGAACTTTCGTTGTTTTGCTTGTGCTCCTTCTTTCTGCAGGCACCGCTTTTTATTATTTTTAAGATCTAACAATGTATTATTAACTACCCCCCCCCCGTGCAATGTGAGTGTCTTTTATCAATGTAAACTTACGCAGACACGTATCTTAAATAAATAAATAAATAAATTAAAAAATCGTCTCTTTTCTCCTAATTAATATTAAGGGATGAAATCATCACTTTTCGATGGACAATTAAATTCCCCACCAAACAACCCCCGCTTCATCCCTTAGTCTCTCTAATGAAAAAATAAAAACTGCGACGAAAGTCGCGGCGCTATGAAAAACTCAATGGTTTCTCGGCGCAGAGTGATTCCCCATTAATTCGTCTGCTAATTAAAAAATCGTCTCTCCCCTCCTAATTAACATTAAGGAATGAAACCAATGCTGTTCTATGGAGGTTTAAATTCCCCATCGTCCAACTTCCGTTTCATTCCTTAATCTCTGTAATGAAAAAATAAAAACTGCGACGAAAATGGCGGCGCTATGAAAAACCCAATGGTTTCTCGGCGCAGAGTGCCTCCCCAATAATTCGCCCGCTAATTAAAAAATGGTTTCTCCCCTTTAGATTAACATTAAAAAAATCAAGGAATGGACCGGTCGGAACTACCCCTGTATAGCACTCCGATGCGCTTAATGTCTTCTTGTTTTTCAGTTTTTTTCAGGAAAAAAAAAATTGATTATCTAAGTGAATTTGAACGAATTATCTTCTTCATGATAGAAATCTACAATATATAAAATTGAAATGTCGTAGCATATAGGAATAGATAAACTATAAAATAGTATTTAATATTCCTATCATCCTCACTCTCGGTCAATGACATGAAATTTCTGATGAAATCTATGAGCACATGCAGGCGAAATCAGCAGGCCAAAGAAGTCGATGCTGGGAATTTGGAACTCAATTTTTTTCTGAGAAGATGGCTTTTTGAAAAAATGTAGACAAAAAAATAAATTTTAAAAATTGATGATTGACGGAGTTATGATTTTTTGAAAATCTTGAGATTTTTTCAATAATTTTTGTTTGTTGCAAATTGGACCGAATATCTCAGTGCTGTTTCAAGCTATCAAATCACCCTTTGGCACCCTTAAAGAACATGAAAATTCCTTATACATTGCATCACCTTCAGTTTGACGAGGCTTATACGAGAAAACGTTTTTTGGCTTGCGAATGGAAGCTATGAAAATGCATTTTTTTCAATTCTCTAATTTTTCTTGCACATGATTCAGGGTGGTATGAAACATCGTGATATATTTNCGTGATATATTTTTTAGGCGATGTCTGTATGCATGTGTGCGTAAGTGTGTATATATGTGTGTTTGTCCATAAGTGTGTCAATAAATTCAGAAAAGTGGTTATAAATAAGTTGAAATTTTTCCAGTTCATAGTTTGTACCAATGATACACAGATCTGCGCGAAATTTCAGCCCGATCGGTTGAGTATTTTCTAAGATACAGCGTGTTCCTAAAAATTGTTTTTTTTTGCAAATACTCCGGAATGACAGGACCAAGTTCATTTTTTTTTAAATATTTGTAACGATGATACCTACCTCAAAGCATGGAAATTTAATCACCTTAGTCGTCACAGATAGGCTTCTTTTTAACTAAAACAGATTTTGTATGATTTTTTTCATCGATTTACAAGTTGATGAATTTTATATAAATTTACCGACGGGGACATTTACTTTTTGTAGAATTGATTGGCATAATTTTTTGAGGTGTTAAATCGTTTATTTTACTCCATTTATCATCTTTAAGAACACATGCATTGTAATGGCCTATCGCGTGAGGGCTGACAATCTCCGGATTTATAAAATTGACGATTCCATAAATGCGGAATTTATCTGTGTGTGGGAAATGTGCAGTTTGCGCCCCGCGGGATGAAAAAGATATTGTTTTCGAATCAGCAGGCTTTTTTTATGACATTGTTTTTTGGTGACATTTTTTAAAAAAGAATTTGCACAAATCCATTCGGGAGCATACTACCAATGGAATTGGTAGAAATGAACAGAAGAAAAAGAGTTGTAACACATAAAAAACCGTCAGACGAGCTCTATCAAAAAGGCGCGAACCCCTGCTTATTTTCAATTGCTAATTAGTCTAAACCCGGATTTTTAGAAAATCTGAAATTATTGTCTGTCGTCGTATTAGTTCGGCGATCATTATTTTTTTCAGTGAGACAAGTATTGAAAATGACTGAAAATTGCTATTGGTCGTACAATCATCCCCCAAATAAGTGAATATTCAATTAAATATTGACAAATGGTGGAAGTTAGACTCATAATAACTTCTGTTATTCATCTTCAGTATCATTATTTGAGTAAAAAAACATTATTTCTCTTATTTTACAATGGAAATACATTTGTCATATAGCTTTCATTTGTTGGTAATCGAGAGGTCAATGGAATATGCAGTCATTTGCGGGATAATTGGATAAATAACAGCGATTTTTGATCATTGTCAATACTTGTGTCATTGAAAAAATTAATAACCGTCGACCCATGGCGAAAGAGAAACTCTAATTGGTGCCAAAGTTCCTCTCTTTTTATCGACAATTTTTGTTAAAAATTTCCGATTCTAAGAAAATGAAGTTTTTGAGTAGTTAACGATAGAAAAAAAAAATAATTCTCGGATAGACTCCGTCAGACTGACGATAATTCAATGTATAACGGTTTTTCAGGTGCTTTGAGCGTCCCGAAGGGCGATTTAACAGCTTAAAACAGCGCTGAAATATTGGAGCCTATTTGGAACAAATGAAAATTATCGAAAAACAATTTGAATCTTCAAAAAAAATCATTACTCCCCCAATTATAAATATTTTGCAAAATTTTTGTCTAATTGTGATATTTTCAAAAATAAAATGAGATAAAAATCCCCACCATCGACTTTTTCGGCCTGCTGACTTGGCGTGGATCTGCTTCTATTGAATTAATTACATTCCTCAATCTAATTGAAGAGATTCCCTTTTATGTGACATTTCATATCATTGTTCAGTGGAAACCACGAGAAGGTGGTGAGGAATTTTCCACCGGGGAAGGGAGGATGGAGGAAGGGGAAAGGGCGGGTTGTAAGTGGAGGCGGGGGCTTCTTTACAATTTTATTTTTTCATCGCTGTTTTCGACACGAGAATTGTATCATTTGATGTAACGTGATACAACTGACACCGAAATAAATGGATTAGTCTTCGCTGGGATTCTTATAACCAGGAAGTTGTTGAACATTACTATAAAAAGTGAAATTTACAACAAAAATAACATTGAAGCATCCAAATTGCTTGAACAAGGTGGGAAAATAAGACAGTTGGTCATGTAACATCTTATGGGACATTCTCATCGACAACAATTTGAATAGATATTTAAGGTCATTAGGTGCGATAAACCGCAGTTGTCGCTTCGTTCGTTCAGGTCACGGTTTTCGGGCCCAATGACCTACAATATTGTATGTCATACGGCGATAAAAGTATTATATAGTCATATCCTTCAGGTAATGCTGTTATCGCCTGATGACAATGTACGATGTCGTCATCGAAATGTCAGCCAGTGAATTTCACCATTCGACCTCTCGTGATACAACCACTAACGGTAGGCAAGTGATAATAATTTACCTTATGAATCAAATTCAAACAATCCGCTTATCGACTTTCAATATGGTCTCGTGGTGCAATTCTGTTGATCTGAATCTATAATTTACCGAATATTAATACCCAAATACCACCTTCCAAATATGTTGAATATTTGTCTTAAAACTAACTGCACACAAAGGAACTTGTCTGAAAATTATTTGCTACAAAGTTTCGTTACTCCGAATTGAATGAATTGGATATTCATTCATAATTTTTCATATATATCCAATTAATTCAAATTTAAGAGGGACATTTTGTGGCAGTATTTTTCGGGCGTGTGTTATGGCCAAAAGCAATGGGAGAAGCAATTGATATAATTGTTGATATGATAGTTCACCAAGGGTTGGGTTCCGAAATTATCCATTGATGAAAAATAATCAAGATACTAATATGTGATATTGAAAAATTAATGTACAGAATACTAAAAAAAATGTGTTAATTTTTCATGGGAGTTCGAGTGCTGTGCTGTGACTGGCTGAAACCCAGGTTCGAAAATAATGTGCTGTAAATACCATTTGAGCTTGGAAATGAATTGAAAATCTATCTCAAAGTTCTCTCCAGAAGAATATTCACATGAAAATTCTTTCATTTCGAAGCTCATCGGGCATTGTACCAGGTAATATAAATATTTTACACTCAACATTGAGAGAAAAATTGCTTTGGCCAAGTTTATTTACTTGCCACAAATGAATGTATATAAATATCTACATAAGACATGTGCGAATTTTTTTGCAGTGAGTAAATGTCCTTGGCCAAAGGATTTTTTTTTCTCAGTAAAGATAAGCAAAATCATTCAAAACAAAATTTTCTATACACGCAATTTTGAAAAATTCTACTTTAATTTCAAATCCGTACGTCAAGAGTTATCAGTGGAAAATTCCAGTACAGATTCATTATAAGGAATTCACGAAAATATGAACCTGGTGCATATATGTATTTTCTTCTTCAAGGCAATCGTTTTCAAGATAATCAATGGAACTCACAAGGGTCATCTTATAAAATATATGAAATGCGATGAGGGAAGGTAGGTGGCGCTTGCGCATTCGTGCGTTTTCACATCATATTTTTAATTGTTTTTTAAAGATGAAGGTAGTAATATGTAATAAACGACATCTTAAAGAAAGTCTATTCGCATCGCATGCAAAAGGTGAATAAAAGCGAGTTCTGAAAGGCATCACTGCGACCATGAGGGACAAGGAAAACCCGTTGCCTCCTTTGGATATCAAGGACAAAGTCTCGGTGGCATCACCCAGGAAGGGGATAGCTTACAGGAGGGGGACTCAGGGGTCGAGGAGGAGGCGGTGCACGAAGACGAAGAAGATGCAATCTTAAAGAAATGTCATCATAAAGAACTGTCTAACCAGCCTTCCCCGTCAAGGTCTGGGCGAGCTCCTCCTAATCCTGAGAGAGATCTGGCGTACATGAAGTCTGGTGAAGGGGTGGAGCCTTACTAGGATCTTCTCTATTCACAAATTGGGCGACGAAAATGATGCTAGGAATTGAAGAGGCATAGCACTCCTTGATATTTGTTATAAAGTTCTCCCGCGGATAATGGCGGACAGACTCTACAGGTAGACAGAAACTAATCGAGTGCTTTGCGAAAGCCAGGCTGGTTTCAGGCCCAAGAGAGGAACCAGGGAACACATCTTTGTCCTCAATGCTCTGATAAACAACTGTCTAAGAGTGGAAGGCGGCAAACTCTACGCTGCCTTTGTAGACTTTGAAGCAGCCTTCGATCTAGTCGACAGGGCCATTCTCCGTGACAAGTTATGACAGCTCGGAGTGCAGGGACGGACGCACAAAATGATCGGGGGAATCTATGCCTACACGGAAAATGACATTGTGATCGGAAGGAAATTTTCTGGAACTTTTGTCACTAGCTGTGGGGTTCGACAGGGTTGCCCTCTCAGCCCTTTGTTCTTCGCCTTCTAAATTAACGGTATGAAAGAAGCCTTTCAAAGTCGCATGATGGGAGAAGCAGTGATTGGAAACGTTAAAGTCTACACGCCAAAATGTGCGGATGACATCATATTGGTGACTGAGCGGCCCGAGGAAATTAGGGCGATGCTTACAACACTGCAAGCTTATGCGAAGGAAAACAAGTTAACAGTAAACCCAGAAAAACAAACAAACAAACCCACAAAATGAAAATGATGGTCTTCAGTAAAGGCGGCAATAAGGAGGCCCTCACTTGGCCAGTGAATGGAGAAAACATCGAGGTAGTCAGAAAATTGAAATACCTCGGGTACTGGTTCTCCTCAGGCAACACCCCCACACGATACCTCAGGAAGATGGCGGCGAAAGCCCAAAGGTTCGTGAACATGACCTGGGGACTGTGTAAAAGGGTTGGTATCAGGTCGCTGAGAAAGCGGCTCGATCTTCAAAACACACTGGCGAAATCAGGGTGTATATTCGGAGTCGAGATCTGGGGCCAATTGCGAGATTTTGGAGCGTGTGCATAGACGACTAATCAAGATGAGCATAGACGTTGGCCGTAATCCCCCTAACTACATCATCAGATTAGTATCGCGTCGAATTAGTCGGATGATGAACGCGATGAACAGGGCGGCAAGATATATAATTGACATTCTAGCGATGGACTCTGAACGCTAGCCGAGGATCTGTCAACTGGAAGAATGGAGGAACGTGACCAATGGGCAGCCTTCCAAATGGGGCTCTGCAATGAGCACCACTCTGCGGAAGCCCAACTGTGATGATGTGATGGAAAGGCTGTGGCATAATCCGGAGGACGAAGAAAGCCTCAACCGCCTATTACGAACGAGTGAAGTTTTGCGGAAGCAAGAGCAGGAGGCAGACGGAGTGAGGGCCGAGGCCTGCACCTATTGCAGTGGTTTTTTAGACTGGATCGAGTGAAACATCGTTCGGCCGCAGCAAGACAAGAGGAGGGAGGGTAGGCCTAGAGAGTACTTTTACTGGAAGGACCTGGATATCCTGGGAAAGATCAAAGAGCAGTAGGCGAGGTTGGGTTGTGGCAACCCCGGCAGGCAAGGCAAAAGGGACTTCGCCAACTCCTCCTACAGATTTTGTATACAGAGCCCTGAATCCTGGCTGCATATCTGGCTCTGCAAGGAGGCTCTGGCCTTGATAGACAGGAAATGGACAAGCCCCCTGTAGGATTGGAGAACTGGAGTGACCGGGGATGCCCTAAGAGACAAGCTGGTAAATGCCTTGAAGGGTAAACCGCTCAAAGCGTTCACAGTCTACGCATGGCACTACGAGCAACGGGCCAAAAAGAGTGCAGGCAGTTCCGCTAGGGAAATTATTGTTCCAGGGTCACTTTCAGTCTCATTGATTTCACTTCCGATCTCGGAATTGTTTCAGCATTAAATTCGAAAAGTTTACCTTTCTAGTCCTGCAATTCTATAAAAATGAGTATAACCATTAAGAAGCATATTTTCGGACTAATATTTCTGTTTCACCATATTATGATTTAATTGTTGTGATCCGCCAACGAAAGCACCACAGTGTAAAAAGCCTAATTGGTTATATATGGAATTAAATAAATAAATAAATACTCAATGCAATGTATAATTCAATAGCTAATGATATTGATAAGAAGGCAGTTAATGAGGACATGCAAGAAGTCTTACACCCAAGGAAAGTACTCATTCAAGTTGACGTCGGCTTGATTCTACTCGATTTTCAACTTCATTCAAGTCAAGTGACTCCGACTATGCCAATCCGGATTCCGGGTATGATATGAGTCGAAGAGTGGCGTATTTCAAGAAGCAACGAGTCAAGCTGACATCAATTTGAATGAAGCCAAAAAAACTACCCGAGGTAAGCCGAAGTCGACCGAAATCGAGTCGAAAAATTGACTTGAATCAGACCAATATGCCGGTTTGCATCCGTCCGAGTGAAGCTTGGTTCAGGACGACACTTTTTTGGGGTAATCTGTTGAGAAATTAATTTATAAAATAAGTTTGCCCTAATTTCTTTCGCCAACCACTCATTAGGAAAATAAATTTAGGAAATACACTGTATATCTATGCGTGCAACTTGAGCTTGTGTATAACGATCCATATGACGACCGAAATGCCAGCTTTCCGCTTTTCCATTGGTGATGAAATAGCTTCAGCTTAGGATTTTGCTTTGCGCAATCGTCCAACTTTTTCTTTCCCTTCGTCTTGGGGATATCGTGAATGTTTTTGGACATCCAACCGAGATTATAGAAAACTACTGTTTTACTCAATAATTTGATGCAATATTCGTGATGCAATGCACAAAGTTTGGAAACCGAAAACCATTCACAATAATTAGAATGAAGCCAGTGCTCGAAGATGGTATGGACTCGAAGCTTTTTTTTGTGGATAACTGGTTTAATATAATCTTCAAAAATTTTGAAACCCGCGGAAATAACATGATTGAAATCGGTTGTCGGTGCAATTAGTTTCCCAAATCTCCCCCTTCGCGACTGGCATAGGCTCTCCAGAAAATAAGAGTTTCATTGGGCAACTCCAGGTTTTGACTCGATTTCGTCATGAACGATCGGCAATCTTCACATGCGTATTTCTTGAAACAACTCTTGGCGATGGATCCTGACACATAACGTATGGAAGACTCGAAGTGATGCTTTTTCACCCGAACTTTGAACCTCAGCCATAGTCAGCTCAACGGGCTCAAACGCAAAATTTCCCTCGGTATCATCTACAAGCCGCGATGTGTCATTCACCTCATTGTTATTGAGTGATGGATTGGCTGCCTCCTCACCCAATAAACAAGGTGTCTCATCTGCTTCGCAATTCGCACCCTGAGGGGGTGAAATAGGGCCCTTTAGGAATATGGATCGTTGCACACAAACTCTGATTTGTCTTGCGGATGGATTAGTATTATTACCGAATTGACTACGCCAATCACGAAATTCATTCTCTACTGTATCTTGATTCAGATTTTCAGTCAGAAGAAATTGTACACCTTCCTCGCGGAGATCTTTCCATAAAGCTAGAATGCTTCTGATCGTCAATCGAAAATTGTTAAAGGTAGGAGGTTTGGTACCGTCGCCTCTGATTTGCGACTCAGGTGGCCAAAGTAGAGCTTCATTTAAAATTTCCTCTACACGGGAATCGTCCACTGATAATCCGCGGGAGAAAGGGTTAGATCCTTTG